>NC_071272.1:6507500-6660000 GCF_023375685.1 Ictalurus furcatus
ATGTTTCGTAGGACTGGCTGGGTGTTCTCGGTGTGGTAGCAATGTAACTACCTAGTAATTAATAGCTAAATACTTTAGTCGTTACAAGGCTGATACATGCAGTACTTCGGGTTTTGGTAGTTTAATATAATTTAATAGGATAAAAGTTGGGAGCATGATGTTATAGCCGTCGTGAGTCACCGGTACCACAACAGCATGTCCCAAAGTGTTTTATTCCTCTTATACTACAGCAACTTGCCAACGATTACAATGATAGTTTATTTATCAGTCCGTACAGGAGTTCACAGTTTTATTTGGGATTGTCGTGACCAAAAATGCTTGATTTTGCTGCAGCTTTTTGCAAAATTTGCAGATGTGCAGAGTTTTCTGTGCTTTTTTTCCTGGAAAACTACTTGAATCGACGAAATCGCAATCGCACGAAATCATTTTGTGCGCTCTTTCACAGTGATGTTTGTTGGTAAACGAGAACTTTTAGCTGTACTCATGTGAATCGAAGAGGGCTTTGGGCAGAATCTGCACAAAATCTTGTGGTAATTTTGAACGATTGCAAGCTCCGATGAATATTGCGGAGTTTGCTTGATTTTTTGCTCCTTTCTACGATCGTAAAATCCTGGAGGGACTGAATTATTAAACAACGTAGTTTTAAAAATGGTTGCTTTAAGCATTTATACATACGTTTAATGTTGTGGAACGTCTGTGAAGCGAGTTAGCTCGGGTTATCTCTTATGGTGTAGCTGATATAAACAGTTGTTCCTTCTTCAGTCGTTCTTTCTTGAAGTGAATAAGACAACAACAACAACAAAAAACACCTTTTCGTGGTACTGAGAAACTGGGACGCACCAAATCCTCCGTCCTGAAGACTTTCCTGTGACTGAAAACTTTCTTTCACTGATACTGAAATTAATGTACAATGCTACACATGTTGTAATACTTGTGTGTGTGTGTGTGTGTGTGTGTGTGTGCGTGCGTGTGGGAAATACCCACCCCTACGTAATAGTGTGAAAATATTAAGCTGTATGTTACATTTATACACCCCTGTGTAAAAATGTCTTGTCCAGACAAGAGGAGTTTGTGTATGTGTGTGTGTGTGTGTGTGTGTGTGTGTGTGTGTGTGTGTGTGTGTGTGTGTGTGTGTGTATTGTCCTTGGACAAGTTTTTCCCACCCAGCTAACCCTGGGAGTGGTGGGTGGGTTTGTCTGCGGCGGACAGAGATGACACAAGTTTTCCCACCCTCTGCCGTCCTCCCTGTCCAACTTCCCGAGTCACAGCCGGCGGTTTTTCACATGTTTACTTCACATCTGCTGAACGTTTTCCCTCCTCCTAGTATCGCTGAACTGAAGAGAAATGAAAGACTTCATGGTAAAACTCTCTCGCTCTCATCCTCCATTCCTCTGCATGTGTGTGTATGTGTGTGTGTGTGTGTGTGTGTGATGACAGGAACTGAGTGTGATCACAAACAGGTACTGCAGAAGTCCAACACTTACTCAGCCTGGACCTCCTGACTACACACACACACACACACACACACGCACACACACACATATATGAAAATCACTTGTAACCCAGCCAGAAGATGTTTTTCTTATTTTATATCTCCTCTAATCTCTGACATAGTAAACTACTAAATCTTTCCTAATGTAGTTATTAATGTGCAGTCATTATTTAGATTTATAGCCACATTGTTTACTCTTAATTACCAGGTAATGTCCTTTAAAAATTATTAAAAAAAAATTAAAAAATGTAACTTTTAAAAACAATATTTTACTGGATATCCTTACGTCAAATATTTATTTATTTTTTTGCTTCGTGAAGTATAATCAGATCAAATGTTCAGCATATTGTTCTTGAATACGTTTAAAAAGGTAATCGTTGCTAAATTGCTACGGTATAAGCGGAATGGACATGACGTTATCGGAAAATAATCAATTTCGGAGTGGTAAAAGTAACTCCGCTTGGCACGGCTGATCGTTTTTCTATAACAGCACACCCCCAAGTGTTTTAATCCCTGAATCAGTGTGTTTTCCAGGGATTGTATTATAAATATCATTACCATGGAGTAAAAGAGTTAAAGGTTGGGTTTAGAGTTAGAGTTAGAGGCGGAGTTAGAGTTAGAGTTAGAGGCGGAGTTAGCGTTAGAGGCGGAGTTAGCGTTCGTAGCTTTTCTCATGAGATAAAAACTGGACACAAAGTGGCTTCAGTCGGTCAAATCGGTCACCTGAATCTCTCATTTCTTATACATGACACATATTACTACAGCAGGTAATGGGGTTTTTCAGTATTGATCAATTATTAATTATACAGTAAATAACTTTTAACGAAATTAATTAAGAACTCATTTAGAAAAAGCGGGAAAAAATGATGAAAGTGGACGAAATACAAACGCGTATCGAGCTGCTTGGCTTTATAATGAGGCGAGAAGAATGGTGACATCTTGCATCTAATATAAGAAGCTTTTTCTCCGAGCACTGAGTCCACTAACTAATGAAGAGTTACCTGCTGAGGCCTGGGTTTCTATGACAACTGACTGAGCCATACAGTGTGTCTCAGTGTGTGTGTGTGTGTGTGTATTTTCAGTGAGTATTACTGTAATCTTGGTCTGTGTAACAAGCATTTAGCTGTGAGTGTTTACGAAAAAAAGTCAAACTCGAGCTTGAACAAAATGTCAAAACATTTCTGAGGTCTTGGCGGAGAAAGATTCTTCTCCCACAGATACACATCTGTCCGTTCTTCCAGACACAAGCAGATGTTGAACGCAAGCGGAAAAGTTTTCGATGATTGACTTAGATGTCTAAATCCATTAAACAGGAATCCTGTTAAAATTAATAATCTCATATTGCATGTTATGATAACAACCAGAATTTTTTAATCATTATGATGATAATAATAATAATAATAATAATAATAATAATAATAATAATAACAATAATATTTCTTTTTATTGTGGATGCTTTCTCTGACACAAACACCATCGTCATGCATTACATGAAATCACAAATAATTCTAAGAATTTATATTTTCTTACACTGATTTTTTTTCTGGGATTTGGACTTGCACTATAAATACAGTACAAATGAATAAATATTTGTAAAAAAATTTTTAATCTGTCGAACAATCTCGTATTACATGTCGAGTGCTGCTTTCTTTCTTTCTTTTTTTCCTAGACACCTAGGACCCAGCAACCTGTTTTTTCATTTTTCTTGTAATTTTACACACTCATCATTTCAGTAAAATTAGGTGATTATTCAAACCCACTACATGAGTAATTATAACACTGATATTTTCCTGCACTAATTTTGTCTAAGATTTGATTTTCGACTTGGGCTATAAACAGTCTGAATTTTTATTTTTTTTTAATGTTAAATAAACTTTTGTTTTTTTTAAAACCTGTCAAACGATCTCATGTTGCACGTAACGTTTAATTTCTTACTCACATTTTTAATATGATTTATTTATTGACTTTTTTAAAAAAAAATTCTGACTTACACACACACACACACACACACACACACACACATACACATCCTGTTTTTCACGCTCCCTTTTTCCTTATTAGTCAATTTCATCATCTATCTCACATCCAAATCTCTGACTGCTCAGTGAGACATGACGTGACATGGGACAAGTAATCGAGCACAGTTCACAAACTGCTAACTAGTCTGACTGCTGATGTCATTTAGGAAATCCTGTCCAGGTCAGGAGCCCTTTAAAGCACAGAGTGATGAGTTCAACAAAACATCAGTGCTTCAATCTGAGAAGATAAGCAGCGAGCTTTAACAACTCGACAAAATAGGACAGTAGATGAAAAGATATCATAGAAAACTGTGTAAGCCCTTCAACAACAAGGTCACATTTCACAATGTTCACTCATTGTTGTATATTATGAAGAAAACTTCTCGATAAGGTGCATGCTAAGCCGTGACACTGGTCTCAGCCTGTAGGCTTTCTCAGGAGAAAAATATAATTGCAGTCTTTATCCTAAAATTGTTGCTTTTTCAGGTCCCAGGCCCAACTATATCACTTTCATAAGTACATATATATATATATATATATATATATATATATATATATATATATATATATATATATATATATATATATATATTTCTGATTAATAAATTATGGTAATATAGGTATATTCAATGTTAAATGTGTTAAATGTGGGTTGTTTTTTTAAACACTACAATGTTTGCAGGTATGAAATAATAATCATTATTTTTACAATTTAATTGCCATTACATTTGATTTATTTTTTACTTTGCATTTATTTATCGCAAATAATTATCAAGGTGATTTTTTTTTCCAATATAATTTAATGCCTATAGCTCAGGTTTATTTATTTGATCTGTTTGTTTTTTTTTGTTTTGTTTACTTATGCTTTGATGATGCTAAAGAACACTATTTGCTGTTTATATGTTAAGAATGATTTCTTAGTTTTTACAGAAACGAATCCGTTTAAAACGATACCCGTCTCTCTGTATGTCTTATAGTACATTTCTTGTACATTTCGTGAGGTTAATAACAATGTCGACTTCATTTTACTAACTGCAGATTTAATAATAAAAACAGAAAACTCCTCAGAAAAGAAATACGATGCGGTTTTATCAGTGAAATTGGTCTTGTAAGTTCAGTAGGTGAAAAGTTGAAGGTCTTATGTTTACAGTAAGCAAATATCACGTGATCTATTCGCCCAACGGTGTCCCTTACATCTGGGATAAAATGTTCACAAAGTGTCTTTATTTACGATTCTTTGAGTTTGAATTTGAGGACTGGCATTCACGATATTTTTATCTTAAAAACACGTAAAAAAAAATTTAAAAAAGTAAAAGATGAGCCACAGGACGCTCTTATCCGTCACGTACGAGAGGTGTGAAAGATGTAACGCGAGCATCAGTGCAGTGTGAACATTCGCGTCGCAGTGTGTGCTCACGTCTCCGTCCACACTTGTACGTTGCGAATGCAGAGATCAATAACTCTTCATTCATTCATTCACTCAACTCCATTCCTCCCTCACGTTCTTTTTGTCTGTCTCTTTTATCTCTCAAAGCATTAAGACAATGTTTTCTGTTCTGACAAGTTCTTACTCAGATCTTCTGGGTGACTCGGGTAATTACTTTCCACTGGCTCCGAGCTATTTAAAGCTCTGGTGCATGATTGACACCGCAGTATGACTTTATTATTCCTGTTTTTAAAGCACGACTGAGAACGTGGCTTTCGTTTGCGTCCAGGTGAGAATGGAAAAAAAAAGCGTAAATATATGATTCAGGCCTACAATCATGATAAACCATTTTTTTTAACTTCTAAAATTGTTGTTTTTGCTCAGAGTTGGACTTCATTTTCAGTCTAATTCAGTCTTTAGTCTTCAGCTCCAGGGTGCCCAGTTCGATCCTGACATCAGTTTACTTCCGGTGTGGAGTTTCGCATGTTCTTCCATATGGGTTTTCTTTGGGTTCTCCGGTTTCCTCCCACCTCCTAAAATCATGCTGGTAGATGAACTGGCAGCACTAAATTGCCCATGTGTATGAATGTGTGTGTGTGTGTGTCATGCCCTACGATGTATTGCCGTCTTATCCGGGATGCATTCCCGCTTCACGCTTAGCGTTCCCAGGATAGTCTCTAGATCCACAGTGACCCTGACCCTTCAACGTTTACCGGAGATGAACAAATGAACGTCAAAGGGAATGACTTTTCAGACTTTTGAGCTCGCTAACAAAGATGTTGGCCAACCTCAAGTGCCGTAATTTATATTTCGGCGATATGAAAATAAATATTTTATACCGCTGTTGAAATCTCAATTCTGATTGGTCAGAAGGTGTTGAGCGATTTTCTATAGCAGCAGCTCAGATAGCAGTTCTGTATTCTGGAACGCTGCACCAAAACAGATGTTGGTATTTATAGAAAACCTCGCTGATACGCTGAGATTTTGTGCAAGGAGAAGTTCGGTAAGGAGTCTCCAGTGTCAGTGCATCGTACCATTCGGTAGGTTTTCCGTCAGGGGAAAGTCTAAGAAAGTTTGTCTTTTCTTCATGAGAGAGATGCTGGTGAGAGAAGCTGCTAGTATCTTGTTTCCGTAACAATAAATGTAGCTCTAAATGCGTTGTTCATTAATAAAATATTAACAAGTAACCCTTGCTAAATTGCTGTGGTATGAGGAATCAGACGCTACAGAGTCAGGCCTCATCACACCACCTTGTCTTTGGTTATTTTTCCTAGAACGACAAGACTTGTCGTGTTTTATTCCTTATATAGTGTATGGTGATTCCCTCGGGAGCAGGAACGTTCACTCCCTCTGCTCCGACTGTGCTGCACATGCACAAATAATGTTGGCACTTCAGACTCGTTCATTCTCCTCTCTCTCTCTCTCTCTCTCTCCTGAACCTCCCAGTGCTGTCGTCGGTTCCTCGGTCAGTCGCTGCAAATCTGCTGTAAGGAAACTAAAAATTCATTTAGGCCGACCCCAAATCAGAGGGTGTCTGCACCACGGCCTTATTACACACCGGGCCTAACTTGTGTTGTGGAGGTGGATGGGGTATTATTATCTCTGTGCTACCCACCCAGCTATAAAAACGACTGGTGCTGCATCTCTACATCACACACTGCCCCTGCACTAGTCCTCTCTCCCTCCCTCTCTCTCTCCCTCTCTCTCTCTCTCTCTCTTTCTGCTGTACAGTGGGGTCCACCTCTTCTCTTCTCTTGTGTTCTCTTCTCTTCTCTCTCGCACTCATCCACTTGCTCTCAGTACCACGCACGCGTGAGTGACTGAGTGTGTGTGTGTGTGTGCATGTGAGTGTGCATGTGTGTGCCTGCGCGCAAGAGAAAGAGAGAGAGAGAGAGAGAGAGAGACGTTGTTTCTGCCACTGTTGGATGTTTTTTTTTGTGAATGGAGGGAAGATGAGCGGATGAGTGAGAATGGACAGGGAGAGCGGCGTAAAAGACAGGAGATGAGACAGACACACAGAGAGAGAGAGAAAGAGACAGAGAGACGAACATCACTCCATAGTCTCAGGATAAGTCACACACATTCCAGAGGAGGCTCAGGGTGAGTGTGTTTTGTTCTTTTTGTTTGTTTGTTTGTTTGTTTGAAACTTCGCCTTCTGTTCCGTTTTGCGCTCCTGTCTTTGAACGTATCTCTTGAAAAAGTAATCCGTGTTTCTTTTCTTTCGAACACCTGTATTGCCTTCGAGCGTGTGTGTATGAATCAGGTGTAGCCCGGAACAGTGACAATAGAGCATCGGTGCGACACGGTAATTTGATGACTCATGTAATTATTTGGGTTGCAACCTCCCATCTGCAAAGAAAAAAAAAGTGCAAAGCTTTGTGCTTCCGTGCAAAGGGTCAAACATGTGATGGATCCAGTTCGCTGATTCGAGCTTGACACCGTGTCACTAACTTGTCAAAGGTGCTTTCCCTTAACCACGTCCTACTTCTATAGACTACTGATATTCTGAAGAAAAAAAGGACTCATCAAATTGTCTCTCACACACTCACACACACACACGCACACACTAAAATGCTTGCACATCAAGAACAAGTCTTGGAACTGAAACGAGGCCTGGTGCTCTAATTGTGCTGCACTATTTTGTCGTCGAGCTGAACTCACAACTTTAGGAGACAAACCGGTCGATTGAGAAGGGCAGAGGGCAGGACGGAGTGTGCTTCACCGAGGAGACGGATAACAGGTGTAAATTATTGTTTGTACGACAGCGCGTCACGCCTTTGATGATGGTGTTTGTGCACTTCTGCTCTGTGTACTTACACAGCACGAGGATTAGAGCAGACATGACCCGGCATCAGGGTGTATTAGTATCTGTGTGTTTTATAACCATGTCTGTCATAATGAAGGTGTGTTCATGACACTTATTAGATCAGGACAATTTTGGGGGCGTTTTAGCTGGTAAAAAAAAAAAAAAAAATCATTAGTTGGACATTAAATGTGATTAAGATAATGTCATTACCTTATTGACAACCATTATCAAACCCCTTAAACTTGCACTTTTATAACTACACACTTTCTTTTATTAGTTTCGATCTAGTTACAGAATAATTCAGAGGAATTACTCAATAATATGCTGATATATACTTTTATATATTCATTTAGTAATTAATAATGACTATGTATCCATAGTGATTTATTATGTTAACAATCATGGACAGTCTCTTATGCTGCCTTCACAAACTCTCAGAAGTTCCCAACCTTAAAATGTGTACATGAACATTTCTTCAATTATATATATATATATATATATATATATATATATATATATATATATATGAATCTAAGTGGGGTCTTCAGGCCTTCAGAAATAATTCTGACTTCCACAGAAAGATTCTTACATGTCATGGAGCCAGAAAGGACAGTCTGTTTAAAATCTTTATATTTCTAAATATAACTAAATTGTTATCGGTCAGCGATTAGGCCAAAACCTTAGGGTTACATCTTTGTAGAATGATCCAATTAGTATTTTTACAGTTCATAACAAAGAATTCATAATTATGAGTGAAAAACTCCAAAATGGCCGAAGGCAGCATTGTTATAGAAATCACAGTGTTTGGCTTTGTACTTCATTACTGGCTGTTAGAACATGTCGAACGGGCTATGGGCCTCACCATAAACAGGCCAGAATAGAAAGACGAGACCTAAAAAGACGAATCCCACACTTTACTGCGCCCTCGTTACGCCCGAGCGAGTCCAAGTGTGTGAAATTATCACCAGCCAAATAAACACTGTAAAACTACACAAACACAGAGTGTATACAAGATCGTAACCCTTATAACCAATTCATAAAATCATCACGACCCCAATTTGTAGTGAGAGACACGCCGCTGAGAATATGACCGATACATTTCCCCCAAAGTTCGTAGCTAGAGTTTCCCCAAACGAGGCCAGTTTAAATTCATCTGCTGATCCTGAACCGTGACGGAGGCGCTCATTACTCGTGTCACACCTGTCATTACCGCAGCGCTTCCGTCTCCTCTGGCTGAGAGACACATCACCGAAAATCCAAATTCAGAACCATCTGTTCAATTATTGCAGGGCCATTGCTAAGACGCGACGAGCGCCGGTGTGTGTAAACAGGTTAAATAAGTGGCTGTGCTAACGGCTAACAGCCTGAACCTACAGGTCGCCCTCCAGCTCAGCCTTTGGAAAGGCCCTCAAATGATCTCCCTTAGGACCCACTAACCCAGCACTGGATTGAGCCAATTTACCACCACCTATTCCTCACATACAGCTCCTTCCTAACCTCTCTCTCTCTCTCTCTCTCTCTCTCTCTCTTTCTGTCTATCTTCCATGTCTGTCTGTAACACTGTCTCTCTCCTGCTCTTCTCTGTTGACACCTCTGTGTCCCCGGCTCCATGAGATATGATGAAATATGTCTGAGAGATGTGAACTGTTTTAACTTTTCTCAAAGTTTTGTCTTAACTTTATTCCTAGCTGATGAACGACGTTTCACCTCATATCTATTACAGTATCTATGTGTGTGCATATATATATATATATATATATATATATATATATATATATATATATATATATATATATATATATAATTCACCAACAATAGAGGAAAAATAAGTGTTTACTGAGTGACTCAAACCTCAAACAACAAAGTGTGAGCCTTGTCCTCAATAAGTAAAGCAGTAACGGAGAGTCTGTGTTATTTTAAAGATCAAAGTTACTTTTGTTTTTACTCAATTAAGTGACATTTAGGTTTCTGAGGTAAACACTAAAGCTTGGTGTTTTATCCTTCCAGAATTAGAACTAGAGCTTTTTCATATCTCATAGAAATCCAATTGTACAATCAAAACCAAAACCTCAAAAGAAAATGTGCTTAAGCTCAACTTAAAGTGAAACTAAATGATGCATAAAGACGAAAAGCTCACACACTCACATACGTGCTCGTACATATAATATACATACCAGTACCGCTAACCTCATCATATAGCAATGAATCAAAGAAGATGACTGTTTGGTTTGTAAGGATGACACTGATATACCGTTTATGTAAGGAATAAAACATCTTGGGGTGTGCTGTTATAAGAGAATAATCCATGATGTAGTGGTGTGATGCGGCAACATGGCAATTTGCCAACGGTTACAATTTTTACGTTAATAATGAATGAACGAGAAACGTTAGTCGTCCCCTCACCCGCTTCTCTTAATATAAGACATGTTACAGAGATCCTCTGTCCTGAAGACTTAGCAGAAAACTTATTGCTCATTACAACACACTGACACCGGAGACTCATTCCATAAACGTCAAATATACATCTCGTTATGGAAATCTTCACCGTTTCAATGATTATAGATTTTCCTAAACTAAATAACAGCATGTTTATTATTGTTTACAGGTTATATAAAGCGTCTGCCGTACAAGTTCATTTTCTACCACTGTTAAGTCTGTTAAATCAGATTCTGGGTAATGCTTATGCTATAGTGTTATCTTATTTGTTATTACTAGGTTTTTCGTTGTTGTTTTGTTTGGTTTTTAATTAAAAATCTACTGCAGCATCCGTGATAACACATTAACTTCATTGTACATGAAAGCTTTTAAGAAACTCATCCAAATCGCTTCACGGCACAGGCAGAAATATCTTTTCTGAGAGATTGTTCAGGTCTGAAGAGTTCAAGCAGTTACTCAGTGGCACTGCTGTGTGTGTGTGTGTGTGTGTGTGTGTGTGTGTGTGTGTGTGTGTGTGTGTGTGTGTGTGTGTGTGTGTGTGTGTGTGTGTACTTGTGACTAGCCATGTAGGACGTTACAGTGGGAAAGCAGTGCCCTCCTTCCCGCTCTGAGCATGTGTCACATCCTGCTCCTATCCTACACACACACACACACACACATACATACACACACACACACACTCTATAATTATGGGAGTGTATCTGTGAGGACAGGGGAGGGGTAGAGCACAGAGTTAGGCAGCTACAGAAGTTGCACGTGTTCCCAGAGTGGGTGGGATCGACTGTTGTTTTTAGCTCTAAATGCCTGTTTGACTTGGCTGGATTTTCCAGGGAGGGGCACCGTCTTTTTACTTTTCTTCTTCTTCTTTTTTATTTGGTACGTAACCTGTCAGGGAACTTCTGGGGACATCGGACCCCCTCCTTCTCTCTCCTTCTGTGTTGCACTATCACGTTTAAACAGTACAAGTGCACTTTTAATACATCTCTAAAATGCCAAGTGCACACGAAGACTTGACATAAAGGTTCTTCTGTGAAGGAACCTTCTTGTTGCCCCACCTCTAGACGGTGTCTGAGGTAGAAACAAGTCAAGGGCACGTTATAAAACGTCAATAAATACACAAATGTTTTCTTAATTACTGCGTATACCCAAGAGTGCTATACATCATACTGACTGATGACGAGTGGTTCTCAAACTGGGGTTATCTGGGCAGCTCCAAGGGTCTGTGAAGCATAGCCATGAAGCTTAGCCATTTTTTTTTTTTGTTGTATTTTTTATTATATTAGTGGAAATCACAACCCACTATTATAAAACATAATTATTATTCTATTATTTATTGAGTTCTTATAGTTATTTGCCGATTCGACTGATCTATTGAATCGAATCAGTTTAATCCAAATATCAATACTTCAAAAACAAGTCGGCCTATAGATAGTATTTATGCCCATGTATAAAGATGATTTATAGAGATAATTAATCAGTTATGTGAATGTAAAGCTCACAAATAACTTTCTCTCTGGCTCAAATAAACAGCCAGAGGAATATTCTACACATTTAAATAATAAGCCTAATATTTGAATAGTTGGATTAGGTTCATAATATAAATCTATTGAATGTATTTTGTAGTTAATGGTGTCGCCAGTTGCAATAAGTTTGAGAACCCTCGGCACAGAATATGGACTGAGACGTATACTGTTCTTTGTTTCATTGCCATGCAGCGTTTCTTCCCTCTCTGTAAATGGCATCCCCGCCCCCTCTCAGACCCGCTCATCATGTTCAGTAAGCACTTCTCCTTATTTAAAGACATGTTGTTTCTTCTTTATTAGACTATATGTCTAATAAACTGGTAATTATAGCAACTGTCTCCTAGCAACTGTGCAAGAAATGTTCAATACTTGATTGGTAAGGGCTCGGATGTGATCGTGAACAAACAGATTCAAAATGAACAGAAAGAAAGAGGTTGGCCTGTGGATGCCGGCAAAAAAAAAAAAAAACTGCTCATTTAATTTAAAGTCAGTCAACAAGGCTGGTTTGGATTTGGGAATCTCAAAGCATCCATCTAAATGTCTGCACTGACCACGCGGAGTACAAGCACTGAGATTATGCTCTATTCATAGCTGTGAATGAAGGGCGATGGTGCCAAACGTCTCTGTGTAAAAGGCAGCGTAAACATTTTAGGGAATCCACAGGTACAATTCAGCTGCCGTTCACCCGTGTGCTGAAACCTGCTGAACGTATGACTCCTCGTAGTGACTCTTGATGTGATCTCTATGGAACGTTTGGATTATAGTATAATTTTTGTAATTCTAAGTAGTTGACATGACCAATTTACAGGTATTAAAAAAGAAGCTAAAGAATTTTAAAACAGTCGAGGGGGAGGTGCTGGATGTAAAAGCCATCTTGCCCTCCAAACTTCTTTCCTTTTAGTCTAGAAACTAGAGTCTGACCCCCTTTGCCTTCCTGTGTTTTGTTTCCAAATGTCACATAGACAGTGTGTGTGTGTGTGTGTGTGTGTGTGTGTGTGTTTGAGAGAGAGAGAGAGAGAGAGAAAAAAAAAAAAAAATTTTGGTATATCTTGCTTCAGTCATCATGAAAACCCAAAAGAAGAAGATAAGGAAGAGACGGCTGTAGCGAGCTGAAATGGGTGGGGAGGCTGCCAAGTCTTGCTTGATGGATTCATTATACATCTCCAAAAATGACATTCAAGCATCCTCTAAAGGAGCTACTCAATCATCTTCTGTCACGCACATATACTTCAGCTGGTGTCTATGTATATGTAACGTTCTCTTCCCTTTTTCTACTTTCTTTCCTTCTTCCTTTTGTTTCTGCAGATTCCTATAAAACTATGGCACGCAGTGAGGAGGACCTCATTGGGATCCCCTTCCCGAATCACAGCAGCGACATCCTGTGCAGTCTGAACGAACAGCGGCGTGATGGCTTCCTCTGTGATGTGGTCCTAGTGGTGAAGGACCAGGAGTACCGCACACACCGCTCTGTGCTGGCTGCATGCAGTCAGTACTTCAAAAAACTCTTCACCGTGGCCACAGGCGATGGCGACCCCAGCCATCACGGTATTTACGAGCTGGACTTTGTAGCACCCGAGTCACTGACGGCCATTTTGGAGTTTGCGTACACATCGACACTGACGGTGACGTCCTCCAATGTGAAGGAGATCCTGGGTGCGGCACGGCTATTGGAGATCCCGTGCATTATTAATGTATGCTTGGAGATCTTGGACACCGGAGGAGGGGGAGGTACAGGTGGCAGAGAAGGAGATGAAGAGGAGGATGAGGAAGATGAGGAAGAGGAGGAAGAGGAGGAAGAAGAGGAAATGGCAGAAGAGGTAGAGGATGACTCGAAAGATGGTGAGGTTGAGGAACGTGACGAGGACAATGTCAGTGAAAGATCTCTTCACGCAGATGCTTCTGAAAACCAGGAGAACCGAATCACTGGCAGAGAACGAGGAGCAGACAGTCCCGCATGCAGCTCACAACAGAAGGTACACTCAGAAAGAGACTTGCCAAACTCTCAGAGATGCCAATCACGTACTCCGGAAAAACCCACAGAGCAAGAAGGACTGGAAGGCAGAGCACTGAAAGACTTTTCCATCGAGTCCCTGCTGCAGGAAGGACTGTACCCAAAGATGCCAGGACTAGAGAGAGGGTCAGGCTTCACCACTCTTCTTCCAGGATTCTATCCTCCAATTTGGGCTACAGAGTTTCCAGGCTTCCCACAACTCCTTGATCGCCAGTGCCCGCCTCACCCTTACCCAACAGCTTCACTGGACAACGGACCCTTGGATCTCGCCATCAAGAAAGAAGTCATCAAAGAGGAAATCAAGGATGAGCTCCCCAGTGCTGTGCTCCACAGAGAATTCCTCAAAGACTTTGTGGGCCCAAGTGTCGGTGCGGCTCCTGAACCCTCTCTGGGCCAGATTAAGGATGAAGCAGACCTGCGAAACTACTTGACATTCCTCTCAGCATCCCACCTAGGGTCGCTGTTTCCACCGTGGCAGCTAGAGGAAGAGCGGAAGCTGAAGCCCAAAGCATCACAGCAGTGTCCCATCTGCAACAAGGTCATCCAGGGTGCAGGCAAACTACCTCGGCACATGAGGACGCACACAGGCGAGAAGCCCTACATGTGTACCATCTGCGAGGTCCGCTTCACAAGGTAAGACAGAGACTGGGCATAGCATACATTCAGTCTAACCCAGATAGAACCCAGGTGGGTGCACTTTAGAGCCGGTGTGCCAAAGGCCTCCTCCAGGGGGGCACTGAGAGCAAGTCTTGAGAACACACACTTGGCAGGGGGGTGAGATCCACACTGTTTAGGTGTGAAAGTTGAGGTGCTGGTCATACCTGCTGACCTGAGACCATATTAGCCTTTTAAATCATGATGAACAGAAGGTTATCAGTTGGCTAACGAAACAATCCACCTGCCAAGTCAGCACAACTGGAAGACTGGAAGATTTAGTTTCCTCAGCTTAAGTCTTTCAAGGTGTTTTTCTGGACAACATTTAAAACACGCTTACTAGTTGTACATCAAAGATTTCAAAAAGCCGTTTGAAGGTCGCACAGTCATAAAACATAACAACATTGAAGTGGCATGAATAACAGGAAAGTTGGGGAGTTGACTAGGCCAGACAAAATCAGTCACATAAAAAGAAGTTGCAAAAGCATCAAGTGCCTGTCATAGAGCATCACCCCAGTCATGCAAATGCATTTGTGAAACAGTTTGTGCAATTTTGTGGTCAGCCTCCGTCAGAGCTTCACAGTGGTTTCCATACTGTAATAAAATACAACCTAGATTTCACTTCTTAACTAGCACACACTGTACCACTGAACAGAAAGCTAGAGGAGAAAAGTTTCGACCAAGAAACACTTAAGAGAACAAAACCGGTATGTTGATATGAGTTTATTGTACCACAAGAAGACAAAAGACAAATCCTAAAAACCCACTGGCATGTCCATCCTTTTTTCACCTATGTAGGGCAAGTTTCACATGCATGCACAAGCGTGCATGTGTATGGGTAGTTGCTTTTGGCTTTAATAGTTCTTGAGGTTTAAAGGGGATTTTTCTTTTTTTTTGGGCCTGAAAACTGCATAAAGCTGCACGATCTTTAACTGTCGAAACCCTAAAGCCCACCCCATCAATTTTTTTTCCTTTCTTTATCTCTCAGGCAAGACAAGCTAAAGATCCACATGCGCAAGCACACAGGCGAGCGACCCTATATGTGCCTGCATTGCAACTCCAAATTTGTGCACAACTATGACCTTAAGAACCATCTGCGTATCCATACAGGCGTGCGGCCCTACCAGTGCGAGCACTGCTACAAAAGCTTCACCCGCTCTGACCACCTGCACCGCCACATCAAGCGTCAGAGCTGCCGAGTGTCACGCCCTCGCCGGGGGCGCAAACCCTCCTCCGCCTGGCGCTCCTCGTCCGGCTTCTTCTACACTCCAGATGCCCACCCACTACAAGGAGACCAAACGTTGCGTTTGCCATCCCTTGGAGCACCGGTGCCCAGTCAACTGCCCGAAAGACGGCAGAATTTAGACGGTGGCAGCAGCAGAGAGAATCTGACCGACAGGAAGCTCATCTCAGAGGATGTGGACAGGAAGAGGGGGGTGTTTGCTTTTGCCCTGGCAAGGGAGGACGTTCTACCGCACCCAGCCTTTTACCCCCCGACCCCTGATCCCTGGACCGTGAGACTGGAGCGAGCGCCACCCGTTCCTGAAGCCGCAAACTGACCGCTCAGAATTATTCGGTCACGCACAACTCTTTGGTTTTTTTTCCTTAATGTGACTGAGATGAACAGACAAGCTCAAGTCTGAGACTTTCCCTGCAATGGGTGTGCACTCGAGCAGAAAATGCTTTTCAGAATTTCTGAGATTTTTTTCAAATCATATTGGCAAATTGCTGATTTTAACTGATGTCTTTTTTGTTGTTGTTGTTTAATCGTCAGCTTTCTAATGTGAGGCCAGGGATTTTAAAAGGATCAAAATAACTGTTAAAATCTTGGATATGTATTTGTATTTATGATTCTTCTGGTTGTTTTATGCTTCTGTACAGTATTTGCTAACAAGGGTAAATTAAAGTGGGACTAAAACCTACCCACAGACTGTTAAGTGCAATTCATTTTGTTTTCCATTCCAAAGTTTCACAGGTAAGTCAGGTATCTAAAGGGACAAATAACTTCCATAACCTCTGTCAGAAATAAGCTACAGGCTTATCAGTGCATCTGGAAAGTAACTGTCATCTACTCTAGCTAGGATTACATATACCACTATGCAAATATTACGTGAATAAATGTTTAGCTGTTAGAATTTTTTTTTATCACAAATTAACACCAAAAACCCCCACACAAAAACAAACAGGAAACAGTCAAGGTTTTCATGATAAAACTGATACATTCATAGCATTACAGTACTTCAATATGATGGATAATTGCATTTTACACGTTAAAAAAAAGTCTACATTAATTTTTATCATGACAACCAGTGCAAAAAAATAAATAAATCATATGCTTTTTATTTGGATTTACTTTCAGGCATATCTAGTTTACCCTTGATTAGTGTCCAACGCTTCGTATGCACTATTGTACATATTTTATATCATGTTTTATATAATCTTACGGTGAAGTTGCTAATTGTTGTAAAGTATTTAGACTTTTGAACATTGAAAACACCCAAAGATGTGTTGTATGAGAACAAACTTGAAAGTCTTTTTTTTTAAAATCACATTTTAAAAATCACTTTAAATCTCTTAAATGGCTTAACTAAAAAGTTGTTTAGTCTTTTTCTTTCTTTTTCTTTTTTATCTAGCTATAAGTTGCTGGTTTGAAAGTGTCTTGCAGGTGCTTGTCATGTACAAAAATTCAAACAGGGACTGTGTCCATCATTTTGATATTATCGTTCCTCTTTTTAGCTAAATGACTATTGTACGTCAACTGTGTTTTGAATTGCTATGGAGAAAATATTTTCAAGCTATTTATGCATATTTAAATAGGCCTTGGCTATATTTTGCTAAGATGTTTTTATAAAGACACTAAAATGTTCGTGTCCTTGTTTGTCTGTACAAAAAAAAAATGGCGTTTTTCTTTTTTAAACAACAGAAAGCGTGCTTACGTGATGTTTACTTCATTAATGATCTCGATTTAATAGATTTGAAGTGGAAAGAAGTCACTTAAAAAAAACAACCTCTCATTTTCTCACTTCCTCTGTGAAAGTACAGCAAAGTAAAGTCAACTTTCATAACCTTTATAACAAAGCTGTAACCATTTTCATCTAAATCTGAGTTTGTGCACTGTGAAAATGCCCTGATTTTATATATATATGTATATATATATATATATATATATATATATATATATATATATATATATATATATAACTCTGAACAATAATGAACGTATAAAACAGTTCTCTGTATTTGACAGTGCATTGGTATACAGTACAGTATATAATTAAGAAATTATACATGCAGCTAAATCTCTAGAGGGTAAATATGTAAGTCTCTAGAACACTGAGGTGATGAGTGATGGAAATATACTTGCACTATGTGTTTATGAAAGAACTAACCCCATTTTTAAAGAGGTAAAAAAAAAAAAAAGAGTCACAATATTTGAGAGATGCACTTTACTTTATACGAGAATGCTCTCCATCAGAGTTACCAGAATAAATGTGTGTTTTATTTGTACATTTAAATTCCATCCCTGGAGCAAATTGATGAATGGACTCATTCAAGATGTGGAACAATGAATAAAAATCTTTCCTTTCCTTTTCTTTTTTTTTTTTTTTTTTTTTTGCAAAATTTCCTCTTGCCTTTGAATCTTTTGCCACACAATTTTACATACTGTATGATTGTATATGGTTTAAAACTATACTAATGAAATTATATATAAGTTTTTTTGCCTTGTATATGAGTAAAAAAAAAAAGAAAAGAGAAAAGACAGTCAATGAGGATGATTTTGTGTCAGGTGTATCGGTGTCCGGAGTGTGTGTGTCAGTCCTTCCTGGCCTTTGTAGGCGTCCTTTGAGTGCATCACTTTCACACCAAATATGAATCACCAACATCAGAGCAGAAAACACACACCATCAAACAGCAGAAAAAGATCAAAAACAAACTTGTTTAAATATTTCCTTATGGCTTCTGAGGAAGAAGAAAAAAAAACAGAACAAAGTGAGTTCTGAGTTGACAATCAGCTCTCGCTTTTTCTTTTCTTTTTTTCTTCTTTTTTTACACCAATCGTAGTATTTATATTGACTTAAAAAAAAAAAAAAGTCTGGTTAGTCTTGACTAATAATAGACGTCTTCTCATCTTTGGTCAGTCGGGGCTCAATCATAAAGCAGGCCACAAAATTATTTAGCTGAATAGCAAAATAGAAAGACCTGCTTATATTCAGTGCAAATTCAGATGAGTTCGATTAGAAAGTAATGCAATCAAACTGAAAATACTTTTCATGATTTTACTATTCCTTTGAGGGATTTTTTTTTTTTTGATGGAGTTCCCTATACAGGCTAATCTCAGAAATGACAGCTTGATCCTGATACACTCAGTGACACTTCATATTTCAAACCAAGCACACCGAGTGTGCTTTGTGTGATAGACGTATTCACACACTTACTTGATAAATGAATTCGAGAGCTGCCATCCTTATTGACATCTTGAAATGTTCAAAACGTTGAGTATATTGTGCAAGTTAGACCCATAATCACATTTGTGCTGTCAGAAAAAGGGTGGAAATAGCAACAGCACATGAAAAAATGAATGAACGAGTGGGAAGGATTCACTTACAGCAGTGGCTCTCAAATCAGGGGTCCAGGCATCCATCAGGAATCCGTGAAGAATATCCATGGGGCCTGTGATAATTTAAAATTTCGTTCCACTTGAATTGAAAGGGTTTAGTCTACATCTCAATAACTTAAAAAAACTAAAAGTCGCCTATAAATAATGTAAGCTGTGACCTGGAGTGTTCTGTCTGTTAGGAATTAAAAAGTTCTATGGCTCTGATAAGTACACAAAATATTATTCTACACTTTTACATAATGTTCATCAAGTAAATCTGTACTGAGGCGGCGTGTGGACCTTCCTTGCCTTCGACACACATGATAGACGCATTCAAGAATTATTGAGCCACCTTACTGGGCCGTCAGATGTTAAAATGTTAAATATGTTGCGTATACTGAGTAATAGTCAAATTTAAATAGGTAAACATGGGTGGAAATGGCAATTACAAGTGATAGACACTAGGTAAAGATTCCTTTGCAGCATCCACACCACCCACATGCTCGACAGCTGCCTCCTAGTGGGCAATAACGCAAAGTGCATTCGCTTATCCCATTGACCCAGTCCATTTCTTTACATTAAAATACAGTACTACAGTTGTATATATTAGATAATTAATAAAACGGATCCTTTCTTATTAGCAAACTAAACAATATTTATTGAACTAGACACTCAAAATCCTTTCACATGCCAGAGGAATTGTGAGTTGTGTTCATTTTAGTGTTGCTCAGCACTTAGCAATAAGGCCATTTTGATCTTATCTCACCAAAAAATTATATATATATATTATATATATTAATACAGCCAAAAAATGAATGGTGTCCATTTTAACACGGTATTAAACCGTACCTTCGTTGCTTTTATTGGCCATAAGCATGTAATTATGTGAAAAATGCACAGTTAGCTAGATTTCTGGTTTAGTTTATGCTAGTTTGTGAGCTAGTCTGTTTGCTAGCGAGCTGAACTAATGCAAAAGAGAAAACCCGGGGGTTACACAACAGATTATAATTATTATAAACAAAAGCTACAAATTAATTTAAAAAGAATAATAATTAAATAATCATGAATCAGAATACGCAGAAAACATTTTGGTATGTGGCTCGTTATTTTGAAGAATCTTGAGGGGGGATTCGCCCTCCACAGGACTTTCTTCAAGACTACTTTTTAAATGCAACTGAAGACAGAACAGTCTTGTTAAAATACAAACATTTAACAACACTTTTAATTTCAAAAACTGTTTAAAATATATTATACTGAATTAACTAGATAATAAAACGGACTGTCTTTATAATAATAATAATAATAATAATAATAATAATAATAATAATAATAATACACAGTTCACTGAAATGCTAAGTGCTAATTTATCAAGTGGGGTGGATAAATAAAATATGGTGTACATTCGTTTCCATTCATTATAAAGGAAATTATTACTTTTGTATTAAATATTAATTGAAAGATGTTCACTTGTCTAAAGGACAGATACTGCTACTGATATTTCTACCACAAGAGGACGCTCTTTTACCAGGAACATGTTTTTGCCTGTAAGAAAATAACTGACATAATACACTCATCATAGCTTTTCAGTCCACTCCAGCCAGTCCACATTTCCACTGAGCTAGCATTGGAAGATATTACTTTTGCATTTTTATGCATCCACAAACTGGTTTTGGGATTTCTGCTGAAGAAAAGTGAAGTGATTTTATTAGACAATTCTTATTTGCATATAATATGGTGGCACGGCCTGAAATATTGCTGCCTCACAGCTCCATGGTCCATGATTTGGTCCTAAGCACGGGTTACTAACTACGTTCTCCCTGTGTCCATGTGGGTTTCTCCAGGTTCTCCGGTTTCCCTTCCCCTTCCAAAAACATGACCGTAGGTGGACTACCCTTGGTTGTGAATGTGTGTGTGTGTGTGCATGGTGCCCTGAGATAGACTGGTGACCCATCCAGGGTGTATTCCTGCCTCACACGAAGTGTTCCCGGAATAGGCTCCTGATTTCCCGCAACTGAGACCAGGATAAAGCAGGTACTGAAGATAAATGAATGAATAATACATTCTTAAATTACAAAAATGTCAAAATTCATGTCCTCCTTTTCAACCAACTTTTATGCCCTCACAGCAAATTTGGACTCGGCTCCACCTTAAAGAGCTTTTTATAAACGACCACTGTTGAGACGATGTCAAGCCGTAGACAATATAATTACACGTGGTTCGGAGGTTACCCATGAACCAGAGCAGATTGGATGGAGCAGGCAGCACATCTGCACAAGGAGGAGCTCTGGGGTCCCTCAAACCCCCACACCACCTCAAAGCTCCGCCAGTTTTTTTGGTTATTGCTCAGGGTTTTTTGTTTTGTTTTGCTTTGTTTTGTTTTTATTTCATTTATGTCAGACAACATCTCATGGACTTTTACCCCAATGGGATTAAAATTAAATCCAAAGCATTCTCCTGAGGTTGCAGATTTTATTACCCATATTCAAGAATACAGCATGCTGCTTTTAAATGTAAGAATCAGAATCTCTATTCATGACATGCGCATCCTTGTAGAGTTGACACTTAGATTTAAAATATATATATATATAAACATTTTATATTCAGTAAGTGGTCTTTTAGACTCATCTTTCTCGTCGTGTTGTATCTACTCTACTTCATTTTCTTCAGGCGAGCCAAATATTTCTAAAACTGACTCAGCTTGATTTTTATAATGCTCATCAAATTGTATGTTTTGGAGTTTCCTAGAATTTAAACTCGTCTTCTGTGTCTGTGGGGCCTCCAGTAATCTCCACCCTGTAAGAGACCACACAGTTTAGGCTCCACCACTGATCTCCCAGACTCCAGCCATGGAGGGAACTTCTCCACTATCCTCCCTGCCAACTGTGATGGCTAAGACCTCCAGCTTTGAATGCCACGTCTAATTTGTCAGTTTCCGTCAGTGGAATGTTAACATTTGTTTTTAAGCCTAGGTTGGACGTAAATGGCTGCTACGTTTAAGTTTATGGACGACTAAAAAATAAAAGGTTGCATCAAAGTAGCATAGTTTTAACATTGCTTTAATTATAACTTATACCTATCCTCTAGAAGGTGCAACATCTGCAGTTAACAAAACTACTTGGTAATTCTGTACAAAGTTACAGACGTTACGGCTGATTTTCCTGCCATGAACACATAACGTGCTCTGAACAGAGATATAGGAGGTGCACTCGTGTTCATTCATCCTTAGTAACTGCCTGGTCCAGATTGCAGTGGTTTAAATTAGGCAACTAGTTTGTTTATATTTCGGGAAGTAAAGCCAAATAAAATTCGTTAGAAAATATTGTAGGCAGGTACAAACAAAAAATAAGTGCAGGAGAGGGAAAAAGTCCCATGAACATCTCTAGTTGAGATCAATTATGAACTGGAGTGATGTACTGTAGTTGAGGTTGAGGTACACCATTCTGACAGTGTTGACATTTCTAAATCTGTTTTTTTTACCAGTGTTTTTGGAGTAATAGTGGTAGGGTTCATATTTAAGGGTTAGTTGTAGGGTTTAGGCCACACCCACTTCAGGTAGACATATGGATATTTGCAGCATTAAGCATATACAGATACAGATAGTGTCACTGAGTTACAACCCTAACAAGTGTAACCAGTTATGTCAACCCCATTTATGCACAGTTTAGTCTGAGTCTTGCTTTTTATTTTTATATGGCAATCATGTTTTGACTCTCTTTGACCGGATATCTTCACCATCTATGAATTCATTCCATTGCTCAATGTACCCCCATGTTTGACCTTTGCCATAATACTTGCAGTTCTTGGATCTGTTTTGGGCTTCTGCTAAATATACCTTATACTTGGGTTTAACTCTGTGTGTACACGCTTTACAGAAAATGTTATTAAATGCTATACCGCATTAAGTTTAACAAAAATAGCACTTATAAAGTAAACAACCGTTAAATGAATCTGCTAGAGACAGTCAGAGGTGATTTTATGTTTTGAAATGACTGTTCAAAGTGATCTACAATGACTAGTTTTAAAATATCCCCTTTCAGAATGACTATGAACAGGAATATTTCATCAGGTTTGACCAAATTCCCCAAACTGATGAGTCAGTGAACCAAACTTACAGTACTAATAATTGATGCTTATCTCCAGTGGGGCAGGACCAAGTGTGGGGGCTCGATGTGGCTTTATTGGGCAAACCAAGACAGAGATGATATATATATATATATATATATACCATATATATATAATATACAAAGATTGAGCCAGTGAGCACAATCTTTATTATGCTCACTGGCTATAAATAACTGCTTTTATATATATATATATATATATATATATATATATATATATATATATATATATATATATATATATATATATATATATATATATATATATATATATACATATATATAAAAGCAGTTATTTATAGCCAGTGAGCATAATAAAGATTGTAAATAAAGATTGAAACAGTTGGCAGAGGCTTAATGATTATGACATTAAAGTCATGCGACCGTGGTGTAGTTCGTTTCTAGCCTACTTTTAACTTTTTCTGCCGATTGCTTTTAGGGCTCATAAAAAGTTGTGTTCATTTGTGAAGATTATCTTGATGAACAAAATGTGTAAGAATAATAAACTTTTGTTATTTTCTGCAATAATCCAAAAGGCAATGGAAAAATCCTATTGGCTTTTTGTCAAGGGAACCAAAGTGATGCTAACTTCCAGGTTGGCCTACAAAAATACGTCAGTCCTGCAGCACTCTATATTTTATCACATATTACATTATATAAGAAATAAAACACTTTCAAGAAAATAATGAATGACAGCGTGGTGTGATTCAGCCTGACAGCGCATTAGCACATTAATATAAAGCTGTGATTGGAATTATAGCTTTATATTACATTATTATCATTATAGATGGTGGCTTAGTGGTTAGCACGTTTGCCTCACACCTCCAGGGTTGGGGGTTCAATTCCCCCCGTGGCCCTGTGTGTGGAGTTTGCATATTCTCCCTGTGCTGTGGGGGTTTCCTCTGGGTACTCTGGTTTCCTCCTCCAGTCTAAAGACATGCATGGTAGGCTGATTGGCGTGTCTAAAGTGTGTGAGTGTGTATGTGATTGTGCCCTGTGATGGATTGGCACCCTGTCCAGGGTGTACCTTGCCTTATGCACGATGCTCCCTGGGATTGGCTCCAGGTTCCCAGTGACCCTGAAAAGGATAAGTGGTATAGAAGATGGATGGTTTTGTGGTATAAATGTAAATATTATAAAAACTTGTAATATACTCAGGAGCTATACATGAATAATGAACAACCTATACAAAAAACAAAGTGGGACAGATTTAAAAAATAAATAAATAAGGGACACAAAAAAAGCAAACTGCTCATTTCAGCATATATAGATCTCACTGGCTTTGACCTCCAACAGCAGCTTGAATTGATTTTAGAAACTGTACTGTAATTTTGTGGACTGTAATAATTCAGATCCAATGGGAACTGGAAAAGAATGTTTTTCAACCATAAGCTGTGCAGTGAAATTTAACTTAAAGATCTGAGACAGCTTTTATTGTCATATATCTAAGAAATGTATAATTGTAGACAATTTCACTATTATACAGTATATGGCTTAATAAATATAAATGACATTCGACTGACGTGCAAGATAAAACCTTATGGGGAGAACTATGAGGCATTTAAGTAATAATTTATTCATTCATCTTCACTTATCCTGGTCCCAGGAATACTGGGCATAAAGCAGGAATACAACCAGGATGGAATGCCAGGGCACTGTGCGCAGACAATCACACACTCCTTCACACCTAGGAGTAATTTACTATAGTCAATCCACCTACTGGCCTTTGTATGGGTGCTGTAAGGCAGCACTGTGCAGCACAGTAATTTATTTTGTTATTCTTACTTCCCCTTACCAGTTCCCCAAAAAGTGTGCAGTCATAATTTCCAGAAATTGCGATGCTACTGAAACAAGACACATGATAAAAGGAAGGTTTCTCAACCAGACTGCACCCTCTGAGGAAACCAGACCACAATGACATCAATGAGGTGTTGATAGCATGATACTCAGAATGCTCCACAAACACACTACAGACACATTCATGAGAACTTTTTTAGATGTTTCTGACAGAGGTAGAGTGGGGAAGACAGTTCCCTTGCAGTTAATTAGGGCCTGACATCATGCTTTCCTACAGCGAGTGAGACGAGAGATCGTTCAGCACCATCTATTGTTCTAAACCGAAATAACAGCAAATCAATCGCCCATGAACAATGCTTCATCTAGCAGAACTGTGTTTCTGTGAGAAAATGGTGATTCAATATTTTATGGATGCAGTCTTTTGAGGTCTTTGAGAGGACATGGACACAATGCACATAAGATGATCACTAACAGTATCGCTGAATCAGAGTCAGTTGAATCGAGTTCTGCCTTGAAAGGAAGAACAGATTTCATAGTAAAAAAAAAAATCCACCTGTATCGATGTCTTTAGTTGAACAACGTTGCATTGTTTGATACCCATTTAAAATCACAAATCTATGCCATAATCTATTCCTTTAATTCAAACTGGTACCCTTTGAAAGAACTGGCAAAAATGATTTCGTTAAATAAACGTAATACAAAATGATTCAAAGCTACAAACAATGATTTAAATTATATTTAATTGTTCTTGTTGTCACAAGAACTTGCTTTCTTAAAAGGGTAGCAAAATTATTGAGAAAAGAAATATTAAATATAAATTCGTATTGACATTCTTGGAAAAGCATTTTTTTTTTTATTGTTCTGAGTCTCCAGAAACCTGTTGCCTTTGACTAGTCTTAAAAGTTAAATAGAAAAAGAAGGTGATACAAGGCCATTAGATCCATGTCTAGACTGCTTAGTCACAGTTGATTTATTTTGAGGGGCCAAGAAACAGGCACAGGACATGGCTGGAATTGCCTTGTCCTGGCTGGGATTTGTCCAGTCATTTGGGACAACATATCTGCTTGAGGAGGACGTTGCCAGGGTATTGCAACCACTAGGAAAAGCAGGAGTGGAATCCAAAGTCTTACTGGTGATCTCAGGATCACAGGCAGGACTCTTCTGTGCAATACGGGAAGAATCAGGGTTAGGGAAGGACAAGCCCAGTTCCACCTAGTTTGTGCCCTGCCAAACCTTTCCTTTACCTGAGACATAAAAAACATTGTAGATGCCACCCTTCCAAGTGTATATGCTGCCCAGGACAACCCTGACAAATGGGTCTGAGAGCCTAACTGTGGAATGTCCCACCTGAGGTGTTTTCAGGTGGAACTGGGACGGCCACTGGATCTCATGCCACCCTGATGATGTTGTCCATTTGAACCAACAATTGGTGGGATCTCAGAACTGGTAAGAGAAACCTAAAGGCCAGATCACAACAGGCCTTGTGGCAATACACTGCGCCCCATCCAGTGAGTGAAGCGTCTGTGGTGAACATCTATCTCAGATATAACGCTGCTCACATGTGGACCCACAATAAGACTTTAGAGGGTGCTTGCCAGATTATTAGACATGTACACTATAAGAAAAAAAAATTTCAAGGGCTCCATGGTTAGTTAAATGGTCTTAGCTTCCTTAGGTTCTAACTATTTAAGGCATTTGGCAGACACCCTTATCCAGAGCAACTTACATTTATCTCACTTATACAACAGAGTATTTGAGGGTTAAGGGTCTTGCTCAAGTGTCCAACAATGGAAGCTTGGCAGTGCTAGTATTTGAACTTATGACCTTCTGATCAGTAATCTACCATCATAACCACTGAGCTACCACTGCCCCATTTCCTGTGAAACAACCATTTCTGCAACTGTTTCTTATACGGGGACACTCAAGCGTACCATTCTGCAAACGACCCTTGTATATAATATTTACCTGGAAGCACAACTAAAGAACTCTTTAAGGTTCTAGATTTCACATAATCCTTGTTTATCTAAAATTATAAAAAATTTTAATCTTGTATCTCTGATAATAACAAAGTGCAGACATTAACACCTGTTTGTCCTCTCTTCAACTGACTGAAGAAAACTTAGCGTGTACTGCACGCAGGTGTCCTGAAGGCCCGAGGCCGATAACACTATAATAAATAAAAAAATCCCCCCATCATACATCACCACAGACCACAACGTCAGTGTGCTGTTTCTGTTTCAGAGAGTTGGTTTTCTGTTCCGTCTTTCACCTTACCTAGTTATTACAATCTTCCCCCAAATATCTACTACCTTTATCCAGGTCTGTAGTCTTACTTTCACAAGTTCATGCTTTTCTCAAGAAAAACATTAGAAGTGGACACAAGCCTTTTAGAAGAGGTGTTAAATAATCAACTGTTACAAGTAACCTGAAGTCAAGCACGATGTTATTACCCATCTGAAAGAAAGAAAGGAAAAAATAAAGAAAGGGAAAAAGAAACAAAGAAAGAAAATATTAATTTCTACCTACATTCATAAAAACATTGTAACTAGAACAGTACAAAAACTCTCTCATTTTTTTCAGCTCATCGCAGACTTTATATGTCACACCATGCACTTCCTCGCATGACTGCAACAGACATACAGAGCAAGTGAGACACAGGCTACATACCAAACCACATACTATTGTTCAAAATAATACTAGTCCTCCACTATATAAAGTTACAAAATAACAGTGTATTCTTAAACTAGTATGACTTTTGGGACATGTCCAGATTTTTAGAAAACTGACTTTGACAAATGCTTCTTGCTTTGTTCAGCATGCTATTAGTTATGATACTGTTACCTCGTTGACTCCTAAGTCCTACAAGTTTCCACTTAGAAACATCTTACTGCAGAGAACTGAAAAATTTGATCCATTTCTTCCTCATATTTTGCTTCACTGGCTGGTATTCTCAAGAATATGTCGTTTGTACTGTGAAATTTCAAACTCAATTAAGATGTGTAAGTGGATCCATAAAAGAGCAGAGGTCTTACTTGCTTGAATTTACACAATTCTCTTTCAATAGTGTGAAAATTGCCAACTTTAACGTTTGAACCTTGTATTTTGTGATTGCTATTTCGGTTTTTTGACCAATACGTTCATCAATTCTTTGGATTTCCCCTTTGTCTTCTGCATTTGCCCTTATATTTTGGATTCTTTCTTGGATTTTGTAAATAAGCTTCCTGCGAAGAGAGTCAAACATCTCCTAGGGTCTGTCCATTACAGTGCCTGAACAGTAGTGGTGTAACAAAATGCCCCTGTCTGTATCCATATTTGGATTTAAACCTGAAGTAGATATGGCCTTTTAAAAAAAAAAAAAAATTTATATATGAAACAATGGAAAACCCCAGAAGTAGAAATGCAAGTAATATCAGCATGGTATGTGAATTCTGGCTCTTACAGTGCCTCAACCTCGGTTACATCACTTCAGTTCATAATTAGTCTCAAATAATGATGTGTACAGGCCTATTTTTAAAATCCCAGTCATACAGTTACTTTTCTTTGGATAATTTCTAACGATTTTAGCTGAGAACTCAGTTCACTCAAGGGCTGGCACATGTAATCACCACTAAGTCTGGACTTACAGAATGCTGCTTAATCAGAGCTTCATAAAGAACAGTCTAAAGTGATTCAGATTCAGAGCCGTAGTGGTTAAAGCCTGTGCTGAACTTTTGTGGCAGTAGAAATACATCTGAAGAGGAAAAAGCAATCCCGTGATGTTGGAAGGTTCGAATTAGAGAGTGAAGGCAAACTCAAAAAAAAAGTCCCTGGATGATTGATTTTCCATGAAAGAAAAAAGAAAAAAGGTGGGGAATATATATATATATATATATATATATATATATATATATATATATATATATATATTAAATGTATTTTTTTGTGGGGGCTTGGGGTTGTGGGGGGTTGCTCTGTCTCAGCATGTTGTTTCAGCAAATTAGGCAGATGTTATGCTGTGTATACAGAATGGTGGTGCAGTGAGTTTAGTCTAGCAGCAGTAGGTGACAAGGAAAAAAGTTTTGGGCTTTCCCCAGATGGGAACGTGGTTACCATTAAAAATAAAGTTCTTCAGATCTTGATGGGCTAATGCTTTTAACTCATGCACTCAAGGACATGGTGTCTGATGCTGGTGTGGACAGACACCCAACTAAAAACTGTTGAAATAGAAAGCGAACTTCAAGATGGAGTCGACTTGCTGCTTTTTTTTCCAGTTCTACAGATACCAATGTGTCAGAAGGCACCTAATCAAATCAGAATTTACAAACATAGCAGCTTCAGCAACTCATTGGAGGTGAACGTCTGAGGTTTTAGACATACATTTTGAATGACTCTAGATCTAGTGATAAACTGAAACACATTTCGGACACCAGCCATGTCTTGGCTGATTAACAAAGAATGTGGTAAAGAGGAAATGTGTGCAAGTTGTATTTGGCCATAAAGTATTAGAGACAAAGATATCCTCAAGCAATAATCTTATAGTACTTTTCCACCAGATGTGAGTGGCATGACTTTGTTCAGCAGATTACTCATCTGGTTACTTTTCTTGCCCAGGTAATATAAATTCATTTGTATTTTCAGTTCAAAATAAAAGTATTGGCACCCTGTTGGCTTGGGAGCGTGGAGAGCCGAGTCAAAGTTTGCACCACTTCATTTTCGTTAAAACTCAAAGCTCTAAAAAAATATGTGCAATGCATCAGGCCTCGTTTGTAAGGTCCTTGGCATACATATAAGTTTACTCGTCTATAGAGCACAGTATTCAGCCAAAATGTAATTGCTTTATGCTGCTTTCACACACAGCTTGAGCTTCTTTTAGAAAGTTGGTGAAACCACAAAACTGCACGGAAGTTAAGAGGTATTAAAGTAACACTGAGCAAGCAAGAGAGCGAGAGAGAGAAAAGAAGCTCCATTTTATCATGATTGCATTAATATTTATGATCAGGTGAGCATTTTTCATGTTATATATTCAACCTAAGTGATGTTTACATTCCTTTAAATCAAAATACTCAAAAGAAAACCTGCAACCTCAAGTCCAAATTATCCCTTCAGGATATGTGGCCACCTGCTGCTATCGTTTGCCAAATGTCAGCAGTCGCATAAACTGTTAACTTTGTTCAAACCACAATGTGCAGTCATTGACGTCTGATGGAAATAATCTATAAATAGCGTAATCATATACTTCAAATATCTGTCCCATCACCCACAGTCTGTCTTGCAAATGCTTTCACACACAAATTATAGCCTGCATGCTCGTATAAGATCCAAACGTTTCTGCACAGCATGATGGTAGCTTATTGCAACTGGGACAAACGTTGTGATGTAAACAAATTACATATTCGCCCCCATAGTAACACGACCACTACAGATTTAGCAGAAAATTAAATGAGAGTTTCACAGTAAGAAAGTGAGTCACAGTCAGACAGTAACCAGAGCTCAGGATCGAATTGGGGAACCGGGAGCTGAGAGGCAGTAGCACTACTCACTGCACCACTATGCCACCCTAAATCTTATTAACAGGATAAAGGATAGAATTTATTTTGTGATATGGAAAAGTTTTCTGTACAGAGACTTTAACATTTTTGAAAGGAGTCTCCAGTGTCTGTGTTTGTAATAGAGATAAAGCTATAAGTTTTCTGCACCAGAGAAGTGGACTTGTTTGGTAATATGACTTGTTGCATCTTTTGTTTATTCTTATGTCTAATGTCAAGGAAGAAAAAGAGAAGTTGCTGAGGAAATAATGGCTCATATGTGCAATAGTGTTAACTTTTTAAAAGTGTTAACTTTTACCAGATGGTTAGTGTTGGCAAATTGCTGTGGTACAGTATAAAGGGTCAATGGAATATGCTGAAGAATTCAACACTTCAAGAAATGCTATTATAGGATAATAATTTTAACATATCATTAACGCAATCATTCTGACGATGTGGTGCAACACTTCTTAAAAAGAATTCACATCAGAGTATTCAGTATCTGGTGTGATCGCCTTGTTCAGAAATAACTGCAACAAAACTTTGCCGGTAACTGTTGATCAGTCCTGCACATTGGCTTGGAGGATTTTTAGCCCATTCCTCAGTTCAGAACAGTTTCAGCTTTGGGATGTTGGTGTGTTTCCTCACATGAACTGCTTGCTTCAGGTCCTTCCACAACATTTCTATTGCATTAAGGTCGGGACTTTGACTTGGCCATTCCAAAACATTAACTTCTTCTTCTTCACTTCTTCTTTAACTATTCTTTTATTAGAATGAACAAAGTGTGCTTAGGGTCATTGTCTTATTGTATGACGCACTTTCTCTTGAGATTCAGATCATGGACAGATATCCTGACGTTTTCCTTTAGAAGTCGCTGGTATAATTCAGAATTCATTGTCCTATCAATGATGGCAAGCTGTCCTGGTCCAGATGCAGCAAAACAGGCCCAAACCATGATACTACCACCACCATGTTTTATAGATGAGATAAGGCTCTTATGCTGGAATGCAGTATTTTTCTTTCTCCAAACATAATGCTTCTCATTTAAACCAAACTGTTCTCTTTTGGTCTCATCTATCCACAAACATTTTTACAATAGCCTTCTGGCTTGTTCATGTGGTCTATAGCAAGCTGCAGTTGGGCAGTAATGCTATTTTTGGAGAGCAGTGGCTTTCTCCTTGCAACCCTGCCATGCACACCATTGTTGTTCAGTATTCTTCTGATGGTGGACTCATGAACATTAACATTATAATGTGGGAGAGGCCTTTAGTTGCCTAGAAGTTACCCTGGGTTCCTTTCTGACCTCACTCTGAAGTGATCTTTGTTGGTCGACCACTTTTGGGGAAGGTAACAATGGACTTTCCTCCATTTGTACACAATCTGTCTGACTGTGTCTTGGTGGAGTCCAAACTCTTTAGAGATGCTTTTCTAACAGTTTCCAGCCTGATGAGCATCGACTGCTCTTTTTCTGAGGTCCTCAGAAATCTCCTTTGTTCATGCCATGATACACTTCCACAAACATGTGTTGTGACAATCAGACTTTGATAGATCCCCGTTATTTAAATAAAACAGGATGCTCAATCACAACTGATTGTCATCCCATTGACTGAAAACATCTGAATCTAATTTCACCTTCAAATTAACTGCTAATCCTAGAGGTTCACAAACTTTTGCCACTCACAGATGTGTAATATTGGTTAATTTTCCTCAATAAATAAGTGAAAAAGTATTATAGTTTTGTCTCATTTGTTTAATCGGGTTCTCTTTATCTACTTTTAGGATCTCTGATGAAGTTTTAGGTCATATTTATACAGAAATATAGAAAATTCTAGAGTTCTAAGGGTTCACAAACTTTCAAGCACCATCATAATTTCCGATTACATTTACATTTACATTCATTCATTTAGCAGACGCTTTTATCCAAAGCGATATATCAAGCAGAGAACAATACAAGTAATTTTTTTATTTTATTATTTTTAATGTGTAGGTTAGGTGTTCACGGAAGAGGTGGGTCTTTAGGTGCTTTTTGAAGATGGTGAGAGATTCTGCGGTCCGGATTGAGGTTGGAAGTTCATTCCACCACTGCGTCGGTCGTTGATTGATCGCAGATTACGTGAGGGAACGTAAGCCTTCAGGAGAGAGTTGAGGTAGGAGGGTGCTGTTCCAGACAAGGTCTTGTAGGTGAGCATCAAGGCCTTGAATTTGATGCGGGCAGCTACAGGAAGCCAGTGGAGGGAGATGAAGAGGGGTGTGACATGGGTTCTCTTGGGCAGGTTGAAGACGAGGCGTGCTGCTGCATAATGAATCATTTGAAGGGGTTTGATGGAGCTGGCCGGGAGGCCCGAGAGTACTGAGTTGCAGTAGTCCAGTTTTGAGATAACAAGAGCCTGGACTAGTATCTGAGTAGCGATTAATAATAATATGCTTTTAATATGAAGAAATTACGTGATGCAAAACAAGAACTAGAAAAACAACCAATTATTTAAATCAATCAGCTACATTAAGGTGCACGGTGGCTTAATGGTTAGCATGTTTGCCTCACACCGCTAGGGTTGGGGGTTCGATTCCTGCTGCTGCCCTGTGTGTGTGTGTGTGTGTGCGTGTGTGTGTGTGCGTGTGTGTGTGTGCGTGCGCACAGAGCTTGCATGTTGTCCCTGTGCTGTGGGGGTTTACTCTGGTTTCCTCCCCCAGTCCAAAGACATGCATGGTAGGCTGATTGGTGTGTCCAAAGTGATTGTGCCCTGTGGTGGATTCATTGATCTCAGGCTAGTGTTGTGGTTTGTCATATAATAGTAAAAGGAAAAAAATATATGTTGATTTTTTAAACTCTAATTGGTCAAAAAGTGTTGATATCTATAAACAACACTAAAAAGTGTTGTTTTCTATAACAGCAGCTACGACAAATGCCGGCTGTAATTCAAATCCCAGGTTTATATGGATGAGCTCATTCTAATACGTTATTGTTTCTGGAGTAACAGCTCATTCAGAGAGACCTGTAATGTTGATAACGATATTTAACAAAGAAAGACTTATAATCATTACGTTTTCCGCAAGGAGACATTTATTTAGCGTTTATGGAAATCTCCAGTCTCCAGTGTCAGCGCTTTCTAAGAGCCGGTAAGTTTTCCGACATGGGAAACTCTTCAGTTTTTGTCTTAATAATGATGAAAGAAAGTGAGGGAACAACTCACATTCCACAACATTGAACGTAACTATAAATGGATAAAAAAAAAAATTATGTTCTTGAAAATAAAACAAAAATGTAATTGTTTATTTATTGCTGTGGTATAAGATGAATAACACACTACATTGTTGATTATTTTTCCACAACTGCACACCCCATTGTGTTTTATTCCTCAGTCAGTCCGTACAGGATTTCGCAGAGTTTTTGGGGGATTGTTGTGGTCAAAAATGCTTGATTTTGATGCGGCTTTTTTCAAAATTTGCGATTTATTTGTGCACAAAACTACTTGAACTAGCAAAATCGCAATTGCACGTAATTGTTTTGCACGGTAAATGAGACCGTTTATCTGTACTCATGAATTGAAGGGGTGTTTGACTGAATGTGCCTTGTGATGACGGCACATGGCCCGTCATGGTGCAAATCTGCGGTAATTTTGAAAAAATACCAAGCTCCTGCGAATACTGTTTCCTTGATTTTACGTTCATATCTGCAATCGCAAAATCCATGAGTGACTGTTTAATTAAATGGCTACAAAACATCTCTATCTCCACTCTGGATGGTTCTGGTCTAAAAGATCAAATATTCTATGCTAATGCCTAAAAAGGCCACAAAAAAAAACCTTTAAACATAAAAAAGATATTTCCATGTCCTCACGCCATATCCTTTCTTTCAGTATGCTTATTTATAAAGTCATTATTGGTTAACTGACCCCTCCTTCTCTCCGTCTAACCTCACACAAATTGTAGCCTACACTCTGCCGTGCTTGTTAAACGTCCTCTGAAACGATCATGCTCTATTTTATGCTCCCTCAACAACAATATGAATAATTCAAAGGATATAAAAAGCAAGGACAAATAGCATGTTGCATGCTTCACTGTGGATTCTGTTTGCACTCTGGAGCAGGATCTTAAAACTCCCAGGGAAACGACACAAACACAGAATTGCAGATCTAATCAAACCTCCACAGATCCCTCCTCGCTTTTTGAGGTCCCTCCCAGTTACATCCTCTTTAGTGGGTCATATGGCTGTAATATTCTAACGCTCATCATTGCTTCTGCATGAAGTGGGCTGAAGAGGGAAAGTGTGTCACATATGCTGAGGTTATGAACACAATCCTATGTCATTGTCAGTAAATGGAAACCTTGGTAACGCCATTACGGCATTTCTGCAGTGTAATAGTTCATTGAAGGAAATTTCTGCTTATAGTTCATTGAAGGAAACTCCACAGCAGGATGAAGAGTCTTCACAATCTGTTGGAATATGTAGAAGACGGGGCACCTTTTTTTTTTTTTTTGGAGTATAAGAAGTTAGATGGTAAGTATGGGGAAGACTATTTTAAACTGCAATATTAATACATTGAATCTGAATTCTAGACGACTGCTCAGTGAACTGTTGATTTTACAAAGAAAGTAAAAAATAATTTATTTGCAAGATGTAAATCTGCATATTTGAAACTCTATTTCAAATCATTTTGGAGAGTTGCCTACTCTCTTTTATTATTCACTACCTAATCCAATAAAATATATCGTTTATTGTACATACCATAATATTTTTGGAGTCATTTTTAAACATTTTCAGGATCTCAGTGTAGCTGTTAATGTATTTATATTCATATTTATGTAAGAAAGCGTTTCTCTATCAATCAGGGAAAGATATTCTACCAACCTCTTATCTCCTAACAGACTCCTAAGACCAAGCAATGCACTAGGATCTCCAAAGTCCCTCGGTCGTTTTGCACACCCAGCTGGAAACCTCTCTCACCAGGAGCACCCGGTCTCAAGCGTGCCTTCTTTTCTCTATTCTACTGCCCCCTGCTGGAGCAATGGAAAACCAACTCCTACGCAAACATTACAATTACACAGGGAAGCTGGACAATCGGAACACCACCACTAGGGTTGATTTAGGTCCCGAGAAGGTGGTGTTTCTGGTTATATGCAGCTTTATAGTGCTGGAAAACTTGACAGTGCTGATTGCGATATGGAAAAAACAAAAACTCAACAGCCGCATGTACTTTTTCATTGGGAATCTTGCACTGTGTGACTTGCTTGTCGGTGTGATGTACACTGTAAATCTGTTATTGTCTGGGGAAAGAACTCTGCACCTTTCGACAGAAGAGTGGTTCATCCGTGAGGGGAGCGTGTTCGTGGTGCTGGGAGCATCTATCTTTAGTCTACTGGCTATTGCCATTGAAAGGCATCTCACCATGATTAAAATGAGGCCTTATGATGCTACTAAGAAATACCGAGTGTTTCTGCTCATAGGGACATGCTGGCTGATTGCTGTGGCTCTCGGAGTGCTGCCCATCGTGGGCTGGAACTGCCTGGACAACCTTCCAGACTGCTCAGTCATTTTACCGCTCTACACAAAGAAGTACGTGGCATTCTGCATCAGCATTTTCATCATCTTGCTGCTGTCCATTTCTGTACTGTACGCTCGCATTTATGTCCTGGTGAAGTCCAGCAGTCGCAAGGTGATGAAGCACAGCAACTCCGAGCATTCCATAGCCCTGCTGCGGACAGTCATCATCGTCGTCGGGGTCTTCATCACATGCTGGATGCCCATCTTTGTCCTCCTGCTCACTGATGTGGCCTGCAAAACAAAGCAATGCCCTATCCTGCACAAAGCCAACTGGTTCATTGCTCTGGCCACAATGAACTCGGCTTTGAACCCGGTGATCTACACTCTGGCGAGCAGGGAGATGCGACGGATGTTTTATGGGCTGCTGTGTGGATGTTTAGCGGTGCCATGTATGGTTGGCTGCAAAGATAATGAAGAAGGCAGCAGGAGTAAGAGCTCTAGCCAGAATCAGAAACCAGCTGAAGATCAGGGGTAATAAGGGAACGTTGTCATCCAGCCGTCGTAGAAAGCCCGGACTCCTGAAACGAGGTGTAAATCTCAAAGACCCATTTCTGACTAGTATATAGCCAGGAATATTGGGTTCATCTTCAGACGTTCCAGCAGAAAATGGAGGGGTTTTTTTCTCTTGAATTGATCAGGCAGCTAATGACAGCAGAGGATTACTCTTGCTAGCAGAGGATTTCATTCCTGGGTGGTCTATGCACCAAAACATACATTCTCTCAACTAGTCTTATTCTTCCGTGCTTTATGAATACCATAAACACCAGTATTCGTTAAGCACACCAAACTGCCAATGTATAACTTGTTTTTGTGACTATAATCCATGTACAATCTATCAGATTCTCCAAACACACGTCTGTTCTGAACTCAAACAGCAACCCTGGGACCTTACATGCCAAGGCTGAGGAAATATTTGGAGCGAGACACCATTTTAAACTGGAATGGAAATTTCAACCGAGTCTTTTAACCATCCTTTTTTTTTTCTTTTCACTTGTTATAAAAACTGCTCTTGCATGTTGTAATTTCTTTGCCCACGATTAGTTTTTTCAGCATAAGAGGGCTGACAAAGAATTCCAGATGGTGGTGGAAAAAAAAAAAAAAGACAAGGCTGCCTCGATTTATCTTTTTTTTTGCTGCTCCATTTGGTCTATATTTTTGGCAAACAAAACAACCGAATGAACTTAGTTGTACGGTACAGACTGAACCCATGTAGCAGATACAGATGGATCCATAGAAACAGATGTAGACTCTAGAAAGTAGCAACTTTTGATGTCAGATAATCCAAACTGTACTTACCTTAGACTCGGCTTCACATTTCAAAGCAATTCATTCTACATGTACCACAGTGATGATGAACGCCCGATTCTCCAATCGTTTCAGTATGTTAGCATTTCTATATTAACAACAGATTTTTAAAAAATGTAAAAAGTGTATAATCACAAGTTTTCTGTTTATGTAGCAGTTTTCGAAGGAGTCTCCAGTGTCAGTGTTTTGTAACAGTTGGAAATAAAGCCTGCAACTTTATGTTTTCAGACATGGGAAAATCTTCAGGATGGAGGAATTTGCAAATTCTCTGTAACAAGACGAGATACTTTTTTGTCTTATTCGTTTTCCAAAAAAAAAAAAGAAAGAGAGCGAACAACTGTTTTGCAAATGAACTTTAAATGTAACTATAAACAAGTAAAAAGTTTGACGTAACAGTTTTTAAATTAATAAAAAATTGAAATCATTGACAAATTGCTGTGGTATAAAAGGAATAAAACAATTAACTTAAATCCACCTCCATCACTGATTACCTTCCTATAACAGCATGCCACAAAGTGTTTAATCTTTTGCACATTTTTCAACAAACCGAGCTGAGATGTTCCGTTCGTGATTTCAGTCACTCTGAAGAACAAATCATTTCTGATCATGATTAGTGTATTAATATTGCTGTTTGATGTGAGTACGATGCTTCTGTTACAACTATGTGTCTTTATGTTTACATGTTATTTTCGGATGTTAGGTATCGAAAGGACTTCTGAAAATGATATTCTCAAACTTTATAAAACACTAAGCTGTAGAGTTCTGATTGCACCATGGTAAATAAATTTAGTGAACTTGTCCCAGCGTGTTGTGTCTCCTTCAAATGGAATATCCCAGAGGTCTCAACCATCATACACACACACACACACACACACACACACACACACACACACACAGTATATCATATCCATAATACTCCACTCAACCCAACACACGGAGTTGGCTCCCTCTGCTGGACCTAAATGTTAAGTTCTTTCAGGTTGCTGAACGTTCTGGTAGAACCTAATAAAAGGAACTGAACTTGTGTTATAATCTTGAAATTGAAGATTCCCCCCCCACTCCACTCAAGACACACCATCACACCTCTCCATTGTTGATTATTTTCCTATAACAGCACACCCTCTTCATGGTTTATAAGAACATGCATAAACACACCAGTGTGTAAAGAATGGGGCGTGATTAAGAAAACCATCTCTGATGTTGATCTTTCATAATGCTGTACGTTGTGGCAAAGACATCAGCAAATACTTACTTTAAATATCAAACTGTGGAATTAGATAATATAGAGTGCTCAAGTTATGCAGTATTATACAAAAAAAAAAATTACGAGAGTTGTACTGACTGCTTATAAGTCGTTAGTGCACAGTAAAATCCCTAGTGTTGAATTAACACCCAGGATGTTTATATGAGTCCAGTGGACTTCAACACTGTGGGTGTTAAATCAACACTGGCGATTTTGCTGTGTGGCATTATATTTCAAACGTTACTCAATCCACAGAATTAAATGTAACTATAAACGGATAAAAAAAGTATATGTCGTTCTTTAATAAATAACTTCTTTTTTTTTAAGTTAACATTGGCAAATTTCTGTGCAGGATAAAACAAATCTTCAGGGCATGCTGTTATAGAATAATCATCAACTCCGGGCCACGTCACATCACGCCACTGGGAAATATGGCCTCCGTTGAACATACTGGAACATCATAATCTCTTATATTTTATGACACAGTAACAAGAAAGCAGCAAAATATAAGGTTTAGAGTGACTTAGGAGTGTTAGGTAGAATTGTTTATAGGTCTTACTATAGAGAATTTTTAAATTTTTTTATCCTAAACTAAACATGATTCTTTCATGAGTTCATTACAAGTTTGTTTTTACATTACAACTGAACTATAATAGATTTAAAGGGAAACAAAATGGCAGGTTTTTTTTTTACTAATATAAAAAAAAACGAGTGCAGGTTTTTAGAGCATTTTAGCGTATATGGAATTGTATTACATATGCAATCAAATCCACCGTGCTCCATGTAGAAGACCAAAAATTTTCCTTCTGTATTACTTTATAGATTTAGAGTGCAACTGGAAGATCTCGACTGTCCTGCACAGAGCCCTGACCCCTGACCTCATCTGACCTCACTAATGCTCTTGTGGAATGTGTGAATGACCACAAATCCCCGCAACCACGCTCCAAAATCTGGTGGAGAGCCTTCCCAGAGGAATGGAGCTTATTATAACAGAAAAGAAGGGACTGAATCTGGAATGAGATGTTCAACAAGCACATAAGGGTGTGATGGTCAGGGGTACGCAAACTTTTGGTCATGTAGTGTATTTGTGAGTAAAGAATTAAGTGTACGCATATATGAAAATAAAACAGTATCAAAACGTTCAAACAGTATCAAAAGGCTATATTCAGATCGTAAAGTACATACGTGAATGGTTCTCACGGTATTCGTGCATTACATCAGATATGACATTGTATATTTTATTGTCTGCATTTTGTGCTACTTATACACATTCATTTGCTCTACTGTTTTTGTAGAACATCTCTTGAGACTGCATAAATCCGTCTTACACTTGTTTGGGTTTTGAAACTGTTTTACTTTTAAATGTACGCGAGTTTACACACTACGGTGTCGTGTGGATCGTAGTGCTGGACTAATAACTGCAATAATAAATCGGTGTTGAGGCCAGAAATTCGCTCGTTTTTATCATTCAAAATGTGAAAACAGATCATTTTAAACCTTTTCAAACCATCCTCTATACAGTGAAGCCACACATTCAGAAAATTAAACCTCAAGTTACTTTCAGTCATTGTTACTGGTGTTTTGTGTGTTTTATGTGAAAAATATATCAATACATCGATATCAGGTGTCCAGTGTGTGGTTAAGAAATGATCACAATATCCAAAAAGAACAATCTTGCTGGGGTTTTTTTTCTTTCTTTCTTTTTTTTTTTTAAATCTACTCCAACGTATATGAAAATAACCATTTTTGCCTATGCAAATACTAATACTGGAGTATAAATAAATTCACTACTTGGTAATGCAGCCTACTATCTTAACTGTAAAATTGATAAATGTAAATTATTATTATTATTATTATTATTACCCAAATTTCTAAGCATGTCTCCAGGATTAATTAATGTTCCTCATTCTACATATCTGCTCTTTATATATGCTACCGGTCAAAAGTTTAGACACACTCATTCTTTATTTTTATTTTATTTTCCGCATTTTAGAATAATAATCAAGTGATCAAAACTCTAGAGTAACACAAATGGAACTATGGGAATTTTGTTGTGATAAAACTTAGTATTTTATCATCTTCAAAGTAGACACCCTTTTTGCAGAGAATTTCCAGAAATGTATTCTTGGCGTTTTCTCACCCCATTTCTTGAGGAATCCCCAGGAGATGCTTTTTAACAGTATTAAAGGAGTTCCCACCTACACCAGACGCTTATCAGCTGCTTTTCGGAATATTTCGCTCATCCGTTTAAAAATAAATATATTTTTGTAAATAAAATGTTATTTTTCTAATGAAAGAAACGAATACGTCGGCACGATTATATTTTTGTCTACGACACCAATTTCAAACATTTAATAACACACCTTCAGATCAAAAGCTTTTTAAGATCATGAGAAACAAACAGTGTCCACAAACTTTTGACTGGTAGTGTGTGTGTGTGTGTGTGTGTGTGTGTGTGTGTGTGTGTGTGTATATATATATATATATATATATATATATACACACACACACACACACACATAATGAACTTACAAGTGTAATTGCATAGGTGAATGATAAGTTTCATATACTGTGAAACGCTCTCCGGCGGCCATCTTGTTAGCGATAATGCAGAACTGAAACCGGGGCGCTTTTGTGACGTGCGTTCGTGTGCGAGTTACTTTGGAAAGACTTGTCAAGTGTTGTGGTTAGTTTTCCCTTCAAAATGACGACACACACTTATGGAAAATAAAAAGAAAATTTAAAAAGTCCGGTGTTGGTGCATAAAACTCTGTTGGCGAAGGACACTCTAAGCGCCTGATTCACTAAAGCCATTTGCATGCACATGAGGGGGTTTTTTTTTTAGCTTGCTTAAAATTTTTTAAATAAATAAACAAACAAACAAATAAATAAATAACCCATACATAATCTGTGATTGGATGCTGACAAATGAATTACCCAATCATTGATCATGTTACAAAAATTGCTAACAATGTTAATGCGCACTAATTATCTTAATAAATCTGGATTTACGCATTGTTTGTGCTATCCATTATATAATTGAAAATGATACCTATCTGTGTGTATGTGTGTGTGTTTAAAGCCCACAATTAAGCCGTAAAATGAAAAGCTGTAAAATCATAGAAACATCCATGGTATAAAAGAAGTCCTGAACATAATGAACTACACACCTTTTTTTTTACAAGTTTAAAGAAGGAACCAAATTCAATCATTAATATTCGGAATAAAAGCATAAATATTGTACATCGTCAGCATACACAAGCACCTGTCAGTGGGCTTTGAGGGCTACAAACGATGACCACGAGAACAATTAACTTTTTTCTTTTTTTTCTTTTTTTGTTTTCCAAGTCATGCGAGTGCGCTGCCACAGGATTCAACACCATAGAAAAGTGTCAGTACTTTAAAGCTGTGTGTGTGTGTGTGTGTGTGTGTGTATGTGTGTGTGTGTGTGTGTGTGTGTGTGTGCGCGTGCGCGTGTGTGTGTGTGTGCATGTGTGTGCGTGTGTGTGCATGTGTGTGCAAGTGTGTGTCTACGGTTTAAGCGAATACACTGATATTTTCCTCCATAAAAGCAGACCCATCATTGATTTGATGGGATCAAACGACCTGCCACTGGCACTAGCTGCGAGTTAAAGAACGATTTCTAAAATAGTTCGATATAAACAACTTTGTTTTTTTTTCCTCAAATATTTGTATCTCGTCTAACTCTTACCGACGAACGTGTAAATCCGGTTGTGCTTGATAGATAAAACTAAAACTTTTTTTCGCTTATTCTAAAATACTTTCTTTTCTTTCTTTTTTTTTTTTAAATCTCATCTCCCGTAGAGTTCGCAGTCTTCCAAATATTCTGCCTTTTGAGTTTAAAACACCGATAAGCCCAAATGATACCCATGTCTTCTCAAAAAATATAGAATTTCAGTCATCACAACAAAATAATTAGAACAGTTCTATAAATCGGGCGTGGTCTTGATACGCGCGGATCTCTTTCACGTGGTCCGAAAGCGATCGGACGCGGGCGTCGCTGCAAAACCGACTACGTCGACCGTCGTCTTCGTGCGCCCGTTATTCGTGTTCGTCTTCAAGTATCAGGTTTCAGGGTCGATCCCCGTTTCCCCCCTGTGCGGTTTGTTGGCTATTTATTTACTTTTTTTACGCAGGGACGTCGTCACTGTTTTCTTTCGACGGGCTGCTTCAGGCACAGTTCGCTTCCCGCCGAGACGATAGGCAGGTTGTTGTCGCGGTGATGGCCGATCAGGTGGCTGATGCTTTCGAATATGTGATCTTTAGTTCGTACCTTTTGAAGACAAAGAGTCGTTTGTGACCAGTAAAAAGTTTCAGACATTCCTTTGTGGAACAATACTAAAGCTGAAAATTGATGCTTAATTTATATCATATAAAATGAATATTTTAAGGAGGAAAAAAAAAACGTTTTTAAGTGTCTTTGATGCTCACCGTGCCCTCTGGATCGACAAGGAGCAGATGTTTGGCGAGGCCGTTGTGCATGCCCGTCAGCACGTACGAGCCCGGGTTGGTAGTGCTTTTGCGCACCAGGAAGTCTCCATCATTGCGCAGGAGTTTCTCGGCGTTGTGGCGGCTCATCTCTCCGTGGTACCAGCTCTGCTGCTCGAGCTCGGGGAGGGAGCGCAGGGCCGAGCGTGTCAGCACCGGGCTGCAGTTATCCACCGACGACGCCTTATTCAACATGGACACTGACGATGACGGGGACCGGGTCACGATCGCTTCTTCAAACGGCTCTGTGTGGACAGAAGAGCGATGAAAACCGATAAATCTCGGCTTCTCAGAATACACAACACGGTTAAACCTTAGAATCACCTTTTCTATTTCGTTCCTTATTTTCTTTATTAAAAAAAAAAATATATATATATATATATATATATATATATATATATATATATATATATATATATATACACACACACACACATATATGTATATATATATATATATATATATATATATATATATATATATATATATACACAAACAATACTCCATAATGACAACGTGAAAGAAGTTTGTTTGAAATCTTTGCAAATTTATTAAAAAAAAAAAAAACAAGCACTTTACATAAGTATTCACAGCCTTTGCCATGACACTCAAAATTGAGCTCAGGTGCATCCTGTTTCCACTGATCATCCTTGAGATGTTTCTACAACTTGATTGGAGTCCACCTTTTGTAAATTCTGTTGATTGGATATGATTTAGAAAGGCACACACCTGTCTATATAAGGTCCCACAGTTAACAATGCATGTCAGAGCACAAACCAAGCCGTGAAGTCCAAGGAATTGTCTGGAGACCTCTGAGACAGGATTGTATGGAGGCACAGATCTGGGGAAGGGTACAGAAACATTTCTGCAACATTGAAGGTCCCAATGAGCACAGTGGCCTCCATCATCCGTAAATGGAAGAAGTTTGGAACCACCAGTACTCTTCCTAGAGCTGGCCACCCGGCCAAACAGAGAGATCGGGGAGAAGGGCCTTAGTCAGGGAGGTGACCAAAAACCCGATGGTCACTCTGACAGAGCTCATCTCTGTGGAGAGAGGAGAACCTTCCAGAAGAACAACCGTCTCTACAGCACCCCACCAATCAGGCCTGTATGGTAGAGTGGCCAGACGGAAGCCACTCCTCAGTAAAAGGCACATGACAGCCCGCCTGGAGTTTGCCAAAAGGCACCTGAAGGACTCTCAGACCAAGATGAAACAAAGATTGAACTCTTTGGCCTGAATGGCAAGCGTCATGTCTGGAGGAAACCAGGCACCACTCATCACCTGGCCAATACCATCCCTACAGTGAAGCATGGTGGTGGAAGCATCATGCTGGGGGGATGTTTTTCAGTGGCAGGAACTGGGAGACTAGTCAGGATCGAGGGAAAGATGAATGCAGCAATGTACAGAGACATCCTTGATGAAAACCTGCTCCAGAGCTCTCTGGACCTCAGACACGGGTGAAGGTTCATCTTCCAACAGGAGAACGACCCTAAGCACACAGCCAAGATAACAAAGGAGTGGCTACAGGACAACTCTGTGAATGTCCTTGAGTGGCCCAGCCAGAGCCCAGACTTGAACCCGATTGAACATCTCTGGAGAGATCTGAAAATGGCTGTGCATCGACGCTCCCCATCCAACCTGATGGAGCTTGAGAGATCCTGCGAAGAAGAATGGGAGAAACTGCCCAAAAATAGGTGTGCCAAGCTTGTAGCATCATACTCAAAAAGACTTGAGGCTGTAATTGGTGCCAGAGGTGCTTCAACAAAGTATTGAGCAAAGGCTGTGAATACTTATGTAAATGTGCTTTTTTTTGTTTTTTATTTTTAATAAATTTGCAAAGATTTCAAACTTCTTTCACATTGTCAGTATGGGGTATTGTTTGTAGAATTTTGAGGAAAATAATGAATTTAATCCATTTTGGAATAAAGCTGTAACATAACAAAATGTGGAAAAAGTGAAGCGCTGAGAATACTTTCCGGATGCACTGTATATATGTATGTCTCTGTGTGTGTGTAATTTTATATATATATATATATATATATATATATATATATATATATATAATTTTTTTTATTTATTTATTTTAAAACTGTATTTTAGTATTGCGATATTTCGGGATATGTTTCTATCTAATAATAAAAAATATCCTGTAACACAAAACAAATTCTTCATTTGAAACCTATAATGTTGCATGCTGGCTTCATATTAGAACAAAAATAAATAAAATAACATGGTGAATGAGTGCACATTTATTAAAGGAGTCTCCGGCACTTTTTGTCAGTAAGTTTCCTGCCCGGGAAAGTCTTCAGGACAAAGGAATATGCGATTTGCGGTGTGTCTCACTCACATGACATTCATTTGTCGTATTATCTTCGAGAGGGAGAAAGAGAAGAAAAAAAAAGGAGATGCTGATGAGGGAACTTATTTCACGGATGTTCCATGACATTAAAAGTAACTATAAACGGATAAGAAGTATGATGTTTCATTCTTTAATAAACAAACAATTGTCCGTGTTGGCAAATTGCTGTTGTGTGAGAGGACTAAAACACTTGAGGAAGTGCTGTTAGAGGAAATATAATCCATTTCAGAGTGGTAGCAGTAATAGTAACTGCTCAGACCCATCAGGTACCTCCTGGGTGTGTGTCCTGTGTATTAGTTTTAAGATGAAACAGTTTCGAATGTATTTATTTTTTTTGACGCACAGACAGATCTGATCGAAGCAGGTCCATTTTGAAGACATATAAAAGACGTCTCTGAGCCTTACTCATGTCGAAGAGGTCTTTCCTGGGGCTGTCTTTGGCTGTGGCGCCCCCACACGGTTCACACGCTGCCTCAGTTTCCCCCTGCAGCGCCGCCAGCACCTGTGGATCGATGTGCTGTGTGTTCACGTATGTAGGAACCTCGCCCAACTTAGGGCTCTGACCTTTGACCTCGGGTAAACTGTATATGTCACAAGATCCTGAAGGAAAAAAGAGGTCAATACGTGAAAACATACAGTGTGTATATAGAACGGATCGAATAGCCAATTAAATTAATCACAATATGGACCTTTTGTGGATGAATTAAAATCCCATCAGACTGTGAAACAGAGCGAGAGAGAGAGAGAGTGAGAGGACAAAGATAGATGAAGGAGAAGCTCCTCACCTTGTTGGACAAGTATAGGCCTGCCTTGATAGTACGTCTGGTCTACTCCAGCCCCCTGCGACAAACGAGAGCCAGCAGAGAGAGAGAGAGAGAGAGAGAGAGAGAGAGAGAGAGAGAGAATATGAGTCATCCCCAGTAATAAAACAGCCACTCCGCATCACTGCAACCCCAGGCTGCAACACTAATCTACTGCAAATAAGCCCTTACATAAGCCAGAGTCATCACATCATCACACACAGGATGTACGTGAAGTGGACAAAGCAGAGCACAGACCTGGGATCAGGTTTTTTGATTAGTGCTCACACAATCCGAGGCAGCTTACATCTCCATGAAAGTGTTTTTTTTTCCCCTTACCCTAAGTGTCTCAAGATCAATTATCGTTGTCCTCCAGACAAAGCTAAAAATAAGTTTCCAAGTGGACTCGACTGTGATGTCAGGGACTCAACACATGCCGGGGTCGTATGGCGAAAAACGTGACTAACAAACGAAATATGAAATAACATCCGACCAGCTTTAGTAGCTCTCACCGTGTAGCCCAGGATGGTGTAAGTTCATTATGATTTACATTTTTTTTTGATTGACCCATTTACCAACATTCATTCGTTCATCATCGGTAACTGGTTTAAATGACTAATTTGTTCATACTTTGAGAAATCAACACTTCAGAAAATACTGCAGAGAGCTGAGAACGATAATAACCGCTGAAGTGGGTGGAATCGATCACACTTTCTGTAGGAGCGGGAGGGATTAGAAAACTCCTGCGCCCGTCTCTACTTCAGACACATGTCTTGGCTAATGGATGACATTTGGAATGAGAGTGAAATTGTATAATTCAGGGAAGATACCTAATGAATGGTGATGTCTGGTGATTATTTGCAGACATCACAGAGTCGTCGTCTACAAACGATTAGGATTGCAGTAAAATTAACAGAGGTAACGTTTTGACATTTATATTATGCTTACTTTGCTTTAGGGCTGCTACAACTAATCGATAAAATTGATAATTAAAATAATCGACAACGAATTATGGATTAATCTGGTCCATGACGTCGCTGCGGAGAACCCGCGTCAGTGATGTCACTTCACGATGGTGAAAAACACATTTCTATGAATAAAACGCATCTGAGAAACAGCGGACGTCACAGAGCGAGCTGTTGCGGGAAAAGTGCACGATCCGGATTGTCCGAAACGTGAGTTTTGTTTTATATTAAATGTTTTATATTAAGCGCTTCAAACAAACTTGTAAGTGTATTAACATGGCTCGTCGTGTCAGACGCTGAGACAGACGCAAGTGCTGTTTAATGTCTTCCAGACATGTTTTCTTCAGTGCAGAAATGACATTTTTACCTTTATATCCTTATCTCTAAATATTAGAAATTCACGCCGGTATTTCCATTTTACATAAAGCCTCGTTCTGGCAGCGAGCGAGTCTCCGTTACACTTCACTGAACAAGCGCAAGTCCACGCATCCATCCATCCATCTTCTATACCGCTTTATCCTTTTCGGGAAACCTGGAGCCTATCCCAGGGTGCCAATCCATCGCAGGGCACTCACATACACCCATTCATACACTACGGACACTTTGGACATGCCAATCAGCCTACCATGCGTGTCTTTGGACTGGGGGAGGAAACCGGAGTACCCGGAGGAGTACTCCCCGCAGCACGGGGAGAACATGCAAACTCCGCACACACAGGGCCACGGTGGGAATCGAACCGCGAACCTGGAGGTGGTTCCACTAAGCCACCGTGCGCCTGAGTCCACGCATGCGTCAATCAAACAGCGCGCAATAGAAAGGAAGCACAATAACTGTGACTAAAATATTCATTTTGACCAAATATGTTGTTTGAGGCTATATTTATCGATATTTAGAAAGAAAAGTAATTGTGTGTTTATGAGAGCAGCAACTGTAATGCAGTTATAACATGTCATTGTACAGAAATGTAACAAGAGTCATATATTTACAGAATAAAGAAACATGTTATTGTGTTCAAATGAGTGAATGTGTGTGTTACTGCACAACATTCAACCTCTTACCAGTTAACACTTAGCTTGTGCTTTTGTTTATCTTTTTTAGCATTTTTTGTTTGTTTGTTTTCAAAATATAATGTTAATATTTTTTTCTTTTAATCCTTTGCATAATGTGGAGCATAGCCCACATAGATACATTTAATACCTTTTTCAAAGCCTTCAATTTGCACAATGTATGAAGGACAACATCGGGCAGAATGTGAAATAACATGTTTTTTCAAAAAAAACAAAAAAAAACCAGAAAATAAAAATCGGCCTCATTCATAAGTAATAAGCAAGCATCGTAACAATTACGTTACTAAGGTGGTCTACACCAAAATGAATCGTATGCTGGGTGAATTAATGCATGCCATTGGATTTGATTCGATTCGATTAGCTGAGGAGACCTGGCTGCTCTCTGCTGTCTGATTGGTTAACCGTGCATCGATGAAACCACCAGGAGGAGGCATCTTGCCAGGGATGTTGTTATAATACGAGTGATCAGGAGGTTCCTCTCCTTCCTCGGTCCATGAAGGCTCCTCTACACTCAGTACCCTAAAAGAGAGAGAGATAGAGAGACAGAGAGAGAGAGATTTGCATCAAGAAGTTTGCCATGATCTGTAAAACATAACAAAAAAAAATTCAATAAAACACTAAAACAAAACCATCTGAATATGTATAGAAAAATAAAATAACATATAATGATATAAAACATTAAATACATGACCAATAAAAAGCTTACAATAATATATTTGTTTGCCATGTATATATAAAATATTCATATAAATGGCCATACAAAAATGCATAACACTATATGAATATGAATGTGCTGATATTTTAATAAAATATATATAAACAAAGCATTTTGTTAATAGCAAAAGAGCAGACATTTGAAAAATAATAAAATATTCATACGGAAAATATTTTATTTAAGAGTGAAAAGCAAATAATTCAGCAAATGGTATAAATGGCAATATGAATGAAAGAAATTACATAATTTATGAAATAAGGTTTTCAAATCAGAAGAAATTCTATTTTTAAAAAATCCAAAAATTAAATAATAGTACATAAATATATTAATACAAAACCAAAAGTCACACAGTAACAAGCTTGAATACAGAGCTGAAGTCTGTCTGTGTGTGTGTGTGTGTGTGAGTGAGTGTGTGTTACCTATCGTGTATAGCTGACAGCTTGCTGGACGGACACTGAAGGTACTGCTGGAAGCGCAGGTCAAACGCCTGCCCTATCGTACTGATCACATCCTGGGCCAGACCATCAGAACATTCCAGAATATGACATGCTGCAAAACACACACACACACACAATCAAAGTAATTTTATGAACACAAGCATAGTCGTAAATATATAGACACACCGTAATGTAGGTTAGTGCTCTCTCTCATTCACAGACACAGACACACACAAACACACACACACCCACACAGGATTGAATATCAGCAGATAGCCAGGGAAAACGGAAGCCAGTTTGCTGACTCATTCCCCAGCCGCACTCATTATCGGATCTTTCCCCATGACGTCATCAGAAATGCGTTCTAAAGTATAGAGGATCGTTTTAAAGCTCGGACGAGAGGTCAGACGCACAGGAAAGGGGGGAAAAAAGAGACATGCCACAGCATAAATTGATTTTTCCCCCCCCTACAAAGCTAAATACAGCTACACAGGATCAATCAATGCCCTTCTGCTTCAGAATGCAGCAATGCAGGCTGTAAAGAGGTCAAATCCCTCACATGCACAAACACAACTCGTGGTTTTTACTGCTGCACTTTAAAAAAAATCTCTATCATGGACACACTGTGATTCAGTACTGATTCAGTTCTATTCCATTTGATCTATGTAGCCCTTTTAACAACAGGCATTGTCAAGAACTTACAGTAGTGTGAGTCTGTGTGTGTGTGTGTGTGTTTGTGTGACAGATTCTCAGGAAGAAGATTAGTCAGAGAGTTTAGATTAGTTAGTAAAGCGTGAAGGGAAAATCTTACCTCTGCGGTTAACTGGATCTTTTGCTACGTAAGCAACAAAATCGGTCGTGTCCTTTAAACAGAGCACAGAAGACACGCACAATCTTGTGAAAAAAGCCGCTTCACTGTAACGACCTTGTTAAATGCTGTTAACTGATTTAACATCATTATAGCTACACATCGATGTATTATGTGTTTTATTTAGCATGAACCATTTCTGTCCACTGATAACTGAAATAAAAATCCACACGGGACACATTACACTCACACTCAGTGTTTGCAAAACTATAAGATACTATATTTTGTGCTCTACACTAAATGCTGAAAATTCTACACTGTAGATGAATTTTTACGTGCCTGTTTGTTACAGTTATTGTTATCTAGTGTTACCTAATTAGTGTTACCTAGTTAGTGTTACATAGTGTTAAATATTAATGTTACCTAGTTAGTGTTACCAAGTTACTTTTACCTGGTGTTACCTAGTTAGTGTTACCTAGTCAGTGCGACCCATTGTTACCTAGTTAGTAATACCTAATTTGTGTTACCAATTGTTACCTAGTTAGTGTTACCTGGTTGTTGTTACCTAGTTGGTGTCACCTAGTGTTACCTATTTAGTGTTATCTAGTTTTACCTAGCTAGTATTACCTATTTAGTGTTACCCAACTAGTCTCACCCACTGTTACGTAGTTAGTGTTACCTAGCGTTACCCAGTTAGTGTTACCTAGTTAAGTGTTACCTAGTGTTACCTAGTTATTGTTACCTAGTTAGTGTTACCTAGTATTACCTATTTAATATGACAGTGTTACTTAGTTAGTACTACCCATTGGTACCTAGTTAATGTTACCTAGTGTTACACAATTAGTGTTATCTAGTTTTACCTAGTTAATGTTACCTAGTGTTATGTAGTTAGTGTTACCTAATTAGTGTCACCCATTGTTACCTAGTTAATGTTACCTAGTGTTACCCATTTAATATTACCTAGTGTTACCTAGTTAGTGTTACCTAATCAGTGTTACCTATTAATGTTAACTAGTTAGTGTTACCTAGTTAGTTTTACCCAGTGTTTCCTAGTTAGTGTTACCTAGTGTTGAATTTGGGTCACAATGACGCTCTCAGATTACGAAATTCCAAGACTGAAATTTGTGATTATATGATCAATTAATTTTTGACAGAAAAACTCAATATAAGCCATGGTAACACTAATGAGACAAAACCTAATCTGTAATCTACTAATTAGGGTTCCAGACATACCATTTACAAACATTATATAAAATAAATCTGCATTATACTAAATGTGACTTACACAATGGAACACTGTACGTATTGATTCTCTACTAGCAGACAAAATGGATGTGTGTTAAAGGTGTGTGTTATAATATGGAGTGACTTGCTCCTTATCACGGGAAAAGTGAACTTATTAATAGTCTTAGTTCCTTACCGGATCTCCACCGGAGGCGAAGGATATCGACTGCATATGGTGATTGGCTATTATCTACCGGAGCAGACAGGAAAGAGAATAATTGATTTTTAGACCATCATGCAACTTCCTGCTGTCAATAAAACACAAAGATGTGTGTATATCCTGCAGATACAAATTGCTTTAGAGTTAATGTGTGTTCTTCATTACAAGTGAAACATTAATATGATCCATTGCAACGTTGCTCAGGAGTATAGGAAGTGTTATAGTGATGTGAAAAAAAACCCCAACAATTCAGTGTTTCATTAAGACAAGTGTGAATATGTGTTGCGTACCTGTTTGGAGTCGGGGGTCATTAGGTTTAAGCTGCTGATCGAGATGTTCAGGTTGATACTCATACCAGCAAACTGCAGGTTACTTTTCCCCAAAATATTAGAAAGAGCTTTGGAGGGGGGCTAAAGAGAAGAGGATGGAGAGAGTGAGATGTAATTCAGTTCATTCATCCAGTTTATCATCCTGTCATTATTCCAAATATCTATAATCTCATCCACTGAGAACATTAAAAAAAAAATTCTTTTAACGTGCGTGCTTTGACAATTAGGGTACTGATCATTTCTTTTTAAATGTTCTGCAGAAATAAAACGTCATTCCTCAGTGTGATGAAATTTCACACAACAAACATACGATCTTGTGGCAAGAAGATAATGTCGCTTGGGACTGTCCGTTTGGACTTTAAACGTTTCGATTTGCTTGGGTTAGCGTTTGTTAATATATGTATATTGCAGTTTCAACTGTTTGAGTTTCCACCCATTAGTTAAAATCCATCTTCGAAGACTGGCGTATTGATCTTAACGAAATAATGAACAACGGCGTCGTTATCAACGTTGGCCACGATTTATTTTATACATATGAAATTCTGACATTTGAGTTTAAACTCCATTCATTACGTTACCCACAATGCCGCTCGACTACCTGCTGAGTGGTGCCGAGTGGTTCATAGTATATATCCTAGGTTATCTTTATAGATCTGTATATTTTCTGCATATACATTTTATATTATCCATGGATAATCTGGGTCCTGTTGTATATACAATATACATATCTCTTACATTTATTTATGACTAATACTTGCATATATTAAATTTTTTATTCCTTGTTAGAGTTTTTCTATTATAACGTAGTGTAATTTACCATTCATACTGTTATCTACTTATCCACTGCCCACAGCCTTGTTATTTATTTATTTACTGTATAAATATTTACATATTCAACCTGCACTTTGTTAATTTGCACAAGGCTACTATTTGCTACTATCTGTATTGCATTGCTGAGTACCTGTACTGTGAATTGACAAAGGTGTATCTATCTATCTATCCCTTACTTCATCTCTACCTAAAGAGAGTGATGCAGCAGCGCTTTAGTGCTTTAACCTCTCCAGCTCTCGCCTCGTTATCTGTACACTCTGCTCAAAGAGGTCCACTTCCAAAGCGCCGACTTTCATGCTAACACCACTGTCGTCCTTGTTGTCTCGCAGGTCGCTAAATAGCCGAACCGAGTCTCTGTTTTGGAACTGCCTTCTGGAACCTTGAGTCCGGCGTGTGCACTGACGTCTCTGCTACTTCTCCTACATTAATATGACATGATGATCTAGCATCACTCTGTTCAACAGAGGATGAGGAAATCCCTGGTCAATTCATTCCGAATCATCTCTGCTGGACTGGATTTAAGTCAGGTGACTTTGAAAAGGTCACGATTCACATTTGTCTTCGAAACCAAAAAGCATAAGCCTTTCGATGCAAATGTCTTGAAGATCGTTCATTCAGATTACAAACTTTCGACTAACACACACACGCTCGAGCAAGCCTAGCTGAACTGATTGCAGATCCTCAGCACAAAATGAGTCACAGTTCTAACAGTGTGTATCGTGGGCTGTGTGTCCACCCACACACACACCCATACACACACACACACACACACACACACACACACACACACACTGAACCGCACCACATCTCTCCTTCTCTTATAATCCCTCTCTCTTCCTCTGACTCCCCCCCTTCTCCCTTTTCTTATTTTTCACTTGCATTGTATTTTACTCGGCCTCTTTCTCTTTACTCCACATACAGCGCTTTCTCACTATCTTTCCGTTCCCCGCTCATTTGTACAATAGAAGGATGCTCACTGTCTGTGGTGTTTCTATTTCTGCATCCCTGCTTGTCTCACTCTTCATTTAGTTCTCTTTATTTGTTCTCTCTCTCTCTCTCTCTCTCTCTCTCTCTCCATCTTACCTTTTTCTTGCGCAGTGCTCCTTTGGTGCCAGGTACTGCCTCACACACCAAACTGATGGCCTCCCTGGAGGTAGAGACAGAGACAGAGAAAAAGAGACCGTTAGAGAGAGGGAGAGAGAAGGAGAGAGAGAGGAGACAGAGCCTCTGTTAAAATCTGATCTTTAATAGAATGATTTGTAAAAAATACTAACAAAAGCAATGATGTACAAGTATGGATGCTGTCATATTCCATTTTTTGGGGAGCCATAGAAGGTTGCTGATTACAGGAGTGATGCCAGGGAACGACACATTTTATGTTCAGGACCTGGGACAGCAACCGTGCCAATAATAGCAAATAATAAAGTAAAAAATGTGGTGGTGTTTTTTTAAAGTGGCGGATCTGGAGGCCACAGATCCTCCACCACTGTTTGTGAATGGTGCAACGAAGCATCTGTGACCGAGTCTCTGTTCATTACCACGTCACAAGGAACCTTTATAAAGATTGAGCTCTTAAAACACAAAGCTAATAGGTGTAATGTCAGGGCAAGTTCGAGTGTCAGCCTAGCCTAATGAAATGACAAGAAACCTGAACTTAATTTAGTCCATGCTTTCTAACATTTTACATGAGAATATACATACATACGTACATAATAAAATAAAGAATTTAAACCTATCCTCTACCCTGTTTAGTTGCACCAATGTTAACAAATTTTGTAATTTCTTAAAAGGTATTTCTTAATTACAGTCAGATTCACCTCTCTATACTGTAAATATCTGTATTGGCCTTTACAAAGGGTGTGATGGCCTGGGAAAACCCTTCACATGGCGAAACTGATATTTTCTACAATATATCATTCTATAAAATACCGACTTTCCTGAACTTTTGTTTGTATCTTAAGTACAAAGTCGGCATAGGAGCATGGCGAGTAATTTTACAGCCGTTCATCTGATTACAAACTGAACTGACAGGACTTTTGTGCATTTTCCTACACCACGTAGCCATCCAACAACTTGATCAAAGCGTGACCTTCACTCTGAGGAAATCATACTTAGCTAGCTCGTTGTTTTACTGTTTGCCAAATTTCAGGGTTTCAGGGTTTCAGGGTTTTCGCAATGTGACGATGATCGCCATGTCCTTTTGTTTAAATTTGCCATGTGCCTTTGTGTTGGTTTTGGATCCTGCTTACTTACTGTGTTCACCTGTTTGGTGTTAGTGCTTGATTAGTTTGGCTGCTTATACCCTGGTGTGTCTGTGCCTCATTTCCTCATCTTTTTGGCATCTTGGTTTCGTTAACCTCAGATTTGACCCATGCAATGTCTATGATTCTTGGCTTGCCCTAAATAAAGCTCACAGTTGCGCCCTGCGGTAAACGGCTACAGTAAACCGGCTTTTTTTTCTGAGAAAGAAACGCTGGAACGATTTCCTCCTTAATCTCTGCTGAAATCGTACAGAACAAGAGACACATTCCTTATTATTCTGGGCTTTGATTTAGGCTTTAAAGAAACTCTATAAATAGTGTTTCATCTCCAAGTGTGCTGAATGGAGAGAATGGCACACACGTGTGTGTGTGTGTGTGTGTTGTGTGTGCGCATGTGTGGGTGTAAATGCAAGCTTAGTGGGGAACAGGAAGTCAGGTGGAAAAGTGGATGTGACATGCCTTCTCTCTCCCTCTCTCCCTCTCTCTCCCACACAGTGTTTGATAAACAAGCAGTGTCCGCTGGGAGAAGTCCGGCGTTCTCCTAACCAACGTTACGCAGTGACTCATATGCACACATGGATGACTTGGAGTCATATCCTTTACCTCCCGTAAAGACGGAAGTGGGGTCAATGCAAAACAGGATTTTAAAGGAAGCCTTGTGCTCAAGTGTCAAGCAAATACTGGGCCTCATTTATCAATCTATTTGTGTGTAAAATTTTTGGTTGCCAAACCGAACTACAAAACATCCCAGAACACTGATTTTCCTCATACGCTTGACATATGTGAATCATAATGAACGATTTCTTTTCTTAGGTTCTTTGTTGTTGACAGAGTTCTGTAAATGGACTGCAGGTGTGCGAGTTATGAGTAAGAGTGCGTTAGATACGGAGTGAGTGAGATGGTCATGGGCTGATGATGGAGGAGTCGTACCTTGTTATTTGGGATCTTGTGGTGAAGTCGAGGGATCTCATGGACCGAAGCACTTCTATACAGCCCAGATACTGTAACGAGAAAGCGGAGAGACCAGACAAACAGAGATATACTGTTTATTCTTTTCTCTTATGTATAGAGTAACAGGACAAAATAGATATAAGGCGACAAGGGACAGGTGCAGACGTTGATCGAGGGGGTGTGTTCAGGACGGAGCTGGAAGAGCAGTGACACAGGAAACAGGAAAAATGTGAAGTAGAATGCTAATGAAGGAAAACGAGAGAACCTGTGGGTTTGCTTTTAGTGCTAGAAGCTTCCAAGAGAAGTTTTTTTTTTGCTAGCTAACTTCCAGATTAGGCACTGTTTGTATGAAATAAGTCAATCTTATCTAAATGAAAGTGACGAAACTGTAATGTGTGTGAGAGGTGTAAGCTATTTAATCACACTTTTAATTCACGATTTTGATGTGTCAAATTAATAAAATAATGGCAGTGTTTATGGCCATTCGATGCACTCTCCGATAAAGAAAACGTGGCCAAACTTTGAAGGATAAGCTGACCAAGAACTCATTGGTACGATTGCAGCTCACTTTATGTGTAGTTCATAATTTTATCCATAAAAATTTCAGTCATCCGATTAGTCAATGTCTCAAACTAGATCCATTGTGCTCAAAAAAAAAAAAAAAAAAAGTTTAGTGGACTTTTAGTAAAAAGTTCAGAGTTACATTTGTGGACAATTTCGTTATGAAATCCTCACTGGGTGAACATAACTCGACTCTGAATACGGCCCAATAAATGATTCATCAATGCATCAACCATACTGTCAGGTATTTTTATTATTTTAGTGCATGTGTATTCTGTACTAGAATACACTAATACACTCATACTGTGTTTCTTCGGTATTAGAAGTGAACTTGGACGATGGAAATTCATGAATCGTACAAGAGAGTGTACGGACAAACAAGAACGCCTAAAAAGCACACAGAAAATAAAAGACATTAACCAGGAAGTAAGACAGAAAGTAAATTGAAGGTTTAAACATCTTTAAAAAAAAAAAAAAGTTAACCCACTTCTTACATGTTTGTGGTGTTCACGTGTCACTGCAAAATCACATGTAGGGGAGGTTTTGGATGAATTAAAGTCACCCACACACAGGCACTGGCATGGACACGGAGACACACGCACACAGAAAAATGCAAGCGAGTGTGTGTAGGAGACGGTGTGAGAAAGGACATGCGGATTACACACTGAGAACAGTTTGTCAGATCGCACATCGGAGTTGATTAGGCCGTGCGCCTGCTGCGATGATGAGACGAGGTTGTGGGTTGAATAACACGTATTTCGAAAGGCACCTTTAACATTACGTAACTGGCACGGACAGCTTGCTCGGTCTGACCTCTGAGATGAATACAGACTGATACAGAATAATTATCAATCACCCAAAAGAACCCTGAAGGCCCTGAAGGTTCTTGGTGCTCTGTGATGTGTGTTCTGAAGAAGAAATAAAATGATTTTAGCACTATGAAAATGTTTTAATCTGCAATCGGTCCCAGGCTAAAATCATTGTTCATAAAGAAAAATACTCAAATACTCAAAGCACCAAAACCACAAAACAAACAAACAAATAAATAAAACCGGTGCACAATGAAACTAAAAATATATATAGTTATATCTCCATAAATATGAATACACGATACAATAATCGATATTATTTCCAGTTACATTTGTTATTATTTCCAGTAATGTCTGACTTTTAGCAATTTTAAAAAGTAAGCAAAGAAAATTTTATATATATATATATATATATATATAATTTTATATTATTTAAAACCTCCCCTACATGTGATTTTGCAGTGACACGTGAACAACACAAACATGTAAGAAATGGGTTAACTTTTATATATATATAAATTTAAAATCCATTATCTCAAAATATTAGAATAAACAATTTATAATACAGAAATGTTGACCTTCTGAACAGTATGTTAATTTATGCACTTGATACTTGGTCGTGGCTTTAATCCTTTTGCAGGAATTACTGCATCAATGTGGCGTGGCATGGAGGCGATCAGCCTGAGGCACTGCTGAGGTGTTCTGGAAGCCAAGGTTGCTTTGATAGCAGGCTTCAGCTCGTCTGTATTGTCAGGTCTGGTGTCTCTCATAAATTCTCTATGGGGTTCAGGTCAGGCGAGTTGGCTGACCAATCAAGCACAGTAATACTATGGTCAGCAAACCAGTTACTAGTAGTTTTGTCACTGTCGGCAGGTGCCAAGTCCTGCTGGAAAAGGAAATCAGCATCTCCATAAAGCTCGTCAGCAGATGGAAGCATAAAGTGCTCTAAAATCTCCTGGTAGACGCTGCATTGACTCTCGACTTGAGAAAACACAGTGGACCGACACCAGCAGATGACATGGCACCCCAAATCATCACTGACTGTGGAAAATTCACACTGGACTTCAAGCAACTTGGATTCTGTTTCTCTCCACTCTTCCTCCAGACTCTGGCACCTTGATTTCCAAATGAAATGCAAAATTTACTTTCATCTGAAAAGAGGACTTTGGACCACTGAGCAACGGTCCAGTTCTTTTTAAAGGCTCAGGAAACCGCCTTGCAGGTGTTTTGAGTTAATTCACTGATTAGAGTTCTTCTCAGGTCGACATTTCTGTATTATAAATTCTTTATTCTAATATTTTGAGATACTGGATTTTTCATTTCCGTGAGTTGTAAGCCGTAATCATCAAGATTAAAACAACAAAAGGCTTGAAATATTTCACAATAATCTAATTTTGAATTAAATTACAGAAAAAAAATAACTTTTACACAATATTCAAAATTTTTTTAATAACCTATATATAATTAGCAACATTTAAAAAAAGCAATGATACAATCAATGGAAAAAGAGATAACACACAAAAAATTCTAAAAACAAAAAACAAACAAACAAAAAAACCTGAAAGTAAAAACAACTGAATAGCTGTGTCGCTAATTAAAACATTTCTAAAACACCCCCCCCCCCCTTTATTGACCACACTGAGGCTGAAAGATCGCTTCTGCATCGCGCACGGAAGACTGCAGTGTTTTTTTCCCCTCAACAGTCACTTACGTAATTAATCAACACTCCTTGCGTCTGCCTTTAATGCTCAGCAGTTTACCACTGCATGACTCACCTGAACACAGCGGTGACTCACCTGGACCTGTCTCGCTCTAACCTCAAGCCCTCACGGCATCGGCAGATGAATGGATGAATGAATCGTCTGTCTTCTGTTTCCCTAATCCGAACAAAGCGAGTGATTCACCTGCTCCGCTTACGATTTTATCAATGGCTCCTCGGTCAGACCTGTCATTAACACGGCTGCATGTTTTCACTACATCCAAACTTAAACATGATAATTCTTTGTGTGGATGATAATAATAATAATAATAATAATAATAAAATAAGAATGCTAATACTCCATATACATACACATGATCCTGACAGAACAGAGAATGAGATTTGCGGATATGGATATGAGTTGTAACATAAACCCTGTCTTCAATTACGTTGCCAATAGCGCTTAGTCCATTAGATGTTCAACCACAAATGGATATTTCCGCTTGTCGAAAAGACGGAGACACTAGAAACTATCAAGAAAAAAAGCGCCCCATTCTGGTTGGTCAGAAGGTGTCGATTCATTTTCAATAAATTCAGATTTGACAGTAGTTCTGACTGCAAGTAGACTCCACTGTCATATTGTTGCTATAGTAACAACATACACAGGGACTTGTACAGTACACCACACTGTATATGAACTCTACAGCTGCTACAGCGTAAGAGATAACAGGCACCGACTTGTTTCCAGGACGTTCTACAGCATTAAACGTAACTACAAATGGATGAAAAGTACGACGAGTCGTTGTGTAATTAAAAAAAAAAGGTGTAATTGTAGAAAAACTGCAGGGGTGTAAGATGAACAAGCGTGATCTGTTCGATATCCGTCCTTTATTACGTACGCATGGCGGTTTTGCCGCGTGTGTTTTTATTCACGCAGTAATGACGACTAGAATGCCAGGCACTGAAAAGAAACCACGATGATCATTCTGAGCCATTAATGATCAGAGATGGCATTGGTTTAGGGTTTCAAAGCCACAAATGCTCCCAAGATGGCTTAGTTAACCTCAAAATAACCACGATTTTTAACATTTGATCATTATATGGAACAGCAAATGAGTTGCTTTTAAACTAAGGTCAAAACAATTATGATAATGATAATACGTGGTATCTTATCAAGTCAATCAAATTATAACCAGCCCTAAATTTATCACACTGCTATAATCATAGACCATCTTTACTTCATATAGCGTTAAAGCCTTTGGCTGTAAATGGTCAAAAAATGTATCTTTTTGATACTAAAGATCCATTGGATATCCCTGTCAATAACACATTTATTTTATTTACAATTTAATTACAGGTAAACAGTATAGAATCTCAATTTTCCTGCACAAAATTAACCACATGGGCGTGTCAGCTTGTGTAATTTCGTCAGAGGGGTCTTTTTTCTTAGTGGCACAAAAAAAAAAAAATGAACGGGGGAAAAAAAGCTACTTTTTTGGTTTCAAGGAAACTTCATAAGTCAAAAGCATCACAGGAGCATATTGGTGTGTTTTTTACATATTCATACAGAAAAGTGTCCGAAAAGTCAGGAGCACACGTGCCGATCCGAATATCCGCATAATCATGATAGAAAATTGTAAAGCCTATGAGTGAACATGTAGTGCATATGTTTTACATAAGACATACACAATTATGCATGTGTAGATTTACTCTCATTAGTTCCTGACATTTTTGGACACACTGAAGACACATGGTCACCGACTCTGTTCCTGGAGATCTACCTTCATGAAGACTTCATGAAGACAACCATGATCGTGCCTAACTGACCATCTAATCCCTGTAAGAAGTTCTTGATCAACTAAAACAGGTGTGTTAGATTTCGGTTGGAGATTAAACCTGCAGGAAGGTGGATCTCGAGGAAAAGGGTTGGCAACCCCTGCTGTGGACATGTGGTCCATCGTAAAAGAGGATCCGTGAACAGGAAAGCAATGGCTGATTTGTGGAAGTACAACCATTCCACCCACCTCAAAGCAGCCAGATTTGAAAAAAATAATAATAAACTAAAATTTTCTCTGGAATTTCCTCTGGCCTCAGCCTCCAAGACATTTTACAATTATGTTAAAATTATGCATGATATATAGAAAAGGTAAAGGATTTTAAAAGTTGTCCTACCATCAAGACCTAATGAAATGTATATCTTCATATAGCCAATACTCACTCACACTGTTTTGTGTGTGTGTGTGTGTGTGTGTGTGTGTGTGTGTGTGTGTACATTCAGACGAGGCCATCAGAGTAGAAAAATATAAATGGCGAGTAATGTGAACGTAAGTGAGGAAGAATACTAAAATACTGGTACTGAAAAGCAGGGACACAAGATGGCCGAGATGACTGTATTTGAGCAGCAGTGACTTTTTAAATCTTGTACTTTTTAGAAGTTTTAATCTGGAATACCTTCTAATTTTTAAACATGTAAAGACAGAGATGGACTTTATAGCTTGTTCCACACCCATTTATTGTCTGTGTCTGAATAAAAAATGGTACGTACTACGTGAAGTGTACAAGATAATTATGTTATACCCTAGGTAGAGCGCAAGACGGACTGGTCTATTATTGTTTTTACAATGAAAACTTTTAATGTAATAACCTCCCCCATTTGTGTGAGGTGTTTAGTTTGAAGCTAATAATAAAAAAATAACTTGACATGGGCTTTAGATATGGAAGCTACACTGTGTGTGTGTGTGTGTGAAAAACATAGCACAGTCCATTTCAGTCGTTGTCCTTTTACTGCATCTTAGCATGATACATACGCTGACACACATGGGCAGTCATTAGATCAATACGTGACGGCCGCTAGCATGGGCACACGCACACGCATTACTATCCTTGTGAGGACCTTCCACTGACAATCATTAATGCACCCAATTAACGCTATGCTACACCTAAATCTAACCCTAACCTTTAAAACAAAATTGTAGACATTCCTCTCCAGGTGGGGACATTTGGACCATACCAAGCTACACATAAATAAATAAATAAATAAATAAATAAATAAATACAAATTAACACAATTAAAAAGGCCCTGGCGTTCCCTTTCTGCCTCTTCCATCCTCCATTCATTTCTTACCTTTCATTTCATACAGGTCAAAGGATCCTACTTCCTGTACACTACCTCCACCTCTCTCTCTCTCTCCCTCTCTCTCTCTCTCTCTCTCTCTCCATCTCTCGCTTTCTCTCTCTCTCCATCTTGCTCTCTCGCCATCTCTCGCTTTCTCCCTCGCTCTCTCTCCCCTCTCTTTCCTTCTCTCCCTCTCCCCCTCTCTCCATCTCTCTTTCCTTCTCTCTCTCTCTCGCTCTCCCCCTCTCTCCATCTCTCTTTCCTTCTCTCTCTCTCTCGCTCTCCCCCCTCTCGCTTTCTCTCTCTCTCCATCTTGCTCTCTCGCCATCTCTCACTCTTTCCCTCGCTCTCTCTCTCCCCTCTCTTTCCTTCTCTCCCTCTCTCGCTCTCCCCCTCTCTCCATCTCTTTCCTTCTCTCCCTCTCTCGCTCTCCCCCTCTCTCCATCTCTTTCCTTCTCTCTCTCTCTCGCTCTCCCCCTCTCTCCATCTCTCTTTCCTTCTCTCTCTCTCTCTCCCTCTCTGTCTCTCTCACCATTTCTCGCTCTCGCTCTCTTTCTCCCTCTATTTCCTTCTCTCTCTCTCGCTCTCCCCCTCTCTCCATCTCTCTTTCCTTCTCTCTCTCTCCATCTCTCTCTCTCTCTATCTCTCGCTTTCTCTCTCTCTCTCCATCTTGCTCTCTCGCCATCTCTCGCTCTCTCCCTCACTCTCTCCCCTCTCTTTCCTTCTCTCTCTCTCTCGCTCTCCCCCTTTCTCCATCTCTCTTTCCTTCTCTCTCTCTCTCGCTCTCCCCCTCTCTCCATCTCTCTCTCCCTCTCTCCCCCCTTTCCCTCTCTCTCTCCGTCTCTCTCACCATTTCTCGCTCTCGCTCTCTTTCTCCCTCTATTTCCTTCTCTCTCTCTCTCTCTCTCTCTCTCTCTCTCTCTCTCTTTCTCTCTCTGCATGTTAAGCGTACAATGCTCCAGTGCTGAGGCTGTAGCTGTGGGTGATTCACTCTGAGAAGGAAAGAAAAAAAAAAGGAACAAGGGTATGAGGCATGAATCATCCGGTAGATATCGAAGTCACCTTTACCTCAGTGCCTCTCTAATGACACATTGCACGATGAAGCGATGGAGCCGGAAACGCACTGCTTGTGCTCAAAATATGCTCGGAATACGTTCGGTGTCGAGAATATGATCGGAGGATTTGAATTTTTAAAAAATGTTTAACATGAATTTATTTACGCCTGATGATGTAGGATTACACGGTATCGTCATGTCGTTAAATCACTGTCTATCGATGCCTTTCTTTCTACAAAACTGGTTCTCCGGCTTGGCTTGCATTGCATACATTCCTGTGAAAAAAAAATAATAATCAAAATGACGTGATTCTAAACTTATAGTAAAGATCCTTATAGATTTCTGATAGATTACATAGATTACATAGATTTCAGATTCCTATATCTTAAATTGTATACCAGAAGTCTTTAATCCTCATGAGCAATACAAAATCATTTTGCCTTTAAACTCGTACCAGGGCCACCTTTATGTTTTATGAATGCGATAGGAGAGCAGCTCTGCCGCCTTCGCTCTGGTCACCGTGGTTACACTATTTGCATCCCGCTTCTGCTTGATGAGATAAACTCTGTGTTCGTTTGAATAGATTGACTGGAGTGGTAAAAAAAAAATAAAAAATAGCCTGTCGCTTGGAGAACCTGTATGGTGCATATGCAGCAGATTAAAAAATTATTTTTTTTTAACTATTTAAAAAAGAGAGATAGACAGAGAGAGTAAAAGTTTGTTTTTTTAAAGAGAGACAGAGAGAGAGAGAGAGAGAGAGAGAGAGAAAGAAAGAGAGTGTAGCTAAAACTATTAGTACAGGGAGACAGACAGTTTGAGATGGTGAAGCAACGACTGAGCTCAAAGGCTTCATATTTGTCTCTGAGCACGGAGTATAAGGGATATAAAAATGAACACAATGCTAAACTGCATACAAACCATAGCCATGTTAAGCATCCTGCCATCACTGCTTGTTTTTTTTCCTCTCTGACTGAGTCGGTGTTATTTAAAGCCTGTTTTCATCCCTCGCCATTGCTTCTCTTTCTGCGACTGCAAAGAAACGAGCACAGCTGTAGCTGTTTGCTCTCCTTTTTTTTCAGAAGCTCAAAAGAGGTTAAAAAAGAGACGGACAGATATAAAGAAAAGATCCCAAAAAACCCAAAACAAACAGGAGTGTTAGGAATGTCACGAAGAATGAAAGATGAAAAAGAATAGAGAGGCCATACCTTTACAACGTACGTCACTCCAGGTCCGGCGATCTTGTCGCTGGAGTGCAGCCATCCTCTTGAGGGTTTATTCACCAGGCCTGCGCATTCTCCACCAGTGCCACCCACACCACCTGCATGCCAGTCCTCTGCGCCAGGCTGCGCCTCCTCCATCCTTCCCTTCTTCCCGGTGCTCATGGAGCCTGGCTCGTGGTGGCCAGAGGTGGCAGAAGCGCACGAGATGCCCCCAGTGGCCGCCGAGAGGCTGGAGGAAGATGCCGGGCTACCCGAGGACCCTCCTCCTGCTCCCCCTCCTCCCTGAAGTTTGGACACAGCCAGGTCCTTGACGGCCGATGGCAGGCCTTTGATGCCCAGCAGGCCGGAGGGGTTGGTGAATTTAAGACTGGACACCTTGTTGATGAGGGTGCACAGGGCAGTGCCCGAGTCCTCGGCCGTTTCAGGGGGCGGGGCCTCGGCAGCGGGTGCGTACGGCGGCTCCGGAGCAGGCACCGGGGCGCCAGCAGGCACCTTGGCGTTCATGGGAAGGCCGTGGAGCAGCAGCTCGTCGACAGATGTCACCGACTCATTGCGGAAGCGGTTGTACTTGGCGCGCTGCAGCATGCCCCCGGCTCCGTGTGCCTATGCGCGCACGGGCACAAGCGACGCCGTGCTCGCTGGCCGCTCCTCTGGCATGTCCAAGCCAAAAAAAAAGCCTCCCGGATGGAAAAATACAAGTAAGCCTGTATTCGTCCTGTTACTTCGCTCCCTTTCAGCACTGAGCTGTAGCTATGGTACCAGTGGTGGTGCTAGTGGTGGCGGCGGCGACGGTGACTATGCTGAGTATCTGTTCAAGCAAAAGCTACGAAACACCCCCACCCCCCCCAACCAACACACGCTAGGCCACCTCAGGGGCCAGAAATACACCACAACTCAAACAATCCATGAGAGGAAGAAGAAAAAAAACACCACGGCGGAACAATAGAGGGAAGTAAGTTGACGATCTTCTTCAGCGATGGCGTTTGGGCGATAGAGGAGAAAAGAGCTTTATGAAGGAGATGTCTCTCTCTCGCTCTGCAGCCTGGCAGATCTGTGCACACGCATGACTCACTCGCAGAGAGAGAGAGAGAGAGAGAGAGAGAGAGAGAGAGAGAGAAAGAGAGAGAGAACCCTTCTCAACAAAAGACTCACTCAACGCCGCAGATCACTTCCTGTTGCAGGAGAAAAAAAATGAAAAAAAAAACCTCCCACTTGCAGCACATCAGAACCGATCGATTCTGATATTTCCTTATGACGATATTTTGTCACCGTCCACAGGAATGCCTTACTTTAATTCACACCCAAAAAAATATACACAGAATGAAAAGGGTTACTGAAGGATAATACCGAATAGTCAACAACAGGTATTAGGTCCTTCCTGGTTGGATCTCGATCTTCTCACTTTAACAGAAATGTCCTTAACAACAACAACAAGAACAACAACAACGACTGAGAACTAATTTTTAAAAAAATAAATAAAATTGAAACAGCAAGCAAAGGAAGAACACAAATTAAATAAATAAATAAATAAATAAATAAATAAATAAATAAAATCAACCTAAATGAATATCATGACTAGGAAGAGAGAAAAAACCTCGCTTTTCAATTGACAACACTGAATATTGGGTTCATCTATGGTGATAGAGCTAGTGCTGAGATGTCTTGTTCTATGTCCACGACAAAGAAGCAAAGTTGAGCTGCTCTCCATGATGACGACTAATTTTCCAGACACCTGACAGAAAGGCAAAGCTTAGTGATTCTGTGCCATAAAGACGAACCAAACCATCAGAAGCTCACGTGTTAAGCGATAAGGGCAAATCTCTCATTGAGAAAAAAAAAATTATATATATATATATATATATACAAATCACTTTGGTTTCGGTTTTGGAAGAAAATGCAGACCCTATATACATATTATATATATATACATATATATATATATTTAATATCTAAAATGAAAATGCGTCTGAGTCTCTGCCGTGTTGATGTGCCTCATTCTAAACAGCGCTTATATCACTGCTTCTCCATGGTTACCAAATTCTCTCAATCACAGCATAAACCCAGAGACGTTTTCCCCTTCTTTATACAACACTTCTCCATGTTCCCCCCCTACATATTCAAATACATCACCGAAATGACAGCCCTTGCTACCTAATCACAAATTCCCCTAGGTAACGATCACATTTAATCATAAATTCCTCCAAGACTAAGACTAAGACACGCTTAGTTTCTTTTCTCGTGTTGAATAATAAAAAAAAAGGATTGTCGTTTCAAAAAGCCACGACGCTAAAGAAGTGAGTCCGGGATCTGAATGAACGGCGGGATAAATCAGAAGAGCCGATCTTTCTCTGCTTCATTGAGAGCCAGCTGGCAGAGAGGAGCCCGCTGCGTTAATCCAGGGTGGAGAGAGAGGGAGAGAGAGGGAGAGAGAGAGAGAGAGAGAGAGAGAGAGAGAGAGAAAACACGCCATTCATGTAAAAACCGTCCACAGGAAGTGTGCATCAGGAGAGCGTCAGTCATTCATAAGCTTCTTCTTCTTCTTCTTCTGCAGCATTCGTACTGCGGTCCCTCCCAACGTCTTGCCTTCCTGCCTGCCTATGAATAAAAAAACAGATAGCGAGAGAGAGAGAGAGAGAGAGAGAGGCAGCACGTTTCTGTTCTCTAGAGGCAACGCGATGACTGAGACGATGCTGGCTGGAGTGTGAGGAAGGTGAGGAGCTGAAAGAAAGAGAGGATGCTAGAGAGTGGAGGAGAAGAAACGCGATCGGCGCCGTGGCTGTGAATGAAGCGGCGGATGAGGCGCTGCCTCGTTTTCTGTGAATGGAGTCAGGCCTCGGCTTCCTTCTGCAAGGCGATCCCTTGGGATGGAGAGCGGCCGGCCAATCAGACGCAGGCGGGATGACTCATTCAGGGTAGGCTGGCTGAATAGTGGGCTGAACCATTCTCGGCTCAGGTGATGCATGGGAGAATCCATTTCACACAGAACGAGAAACGAGCGTGCTTTGTTTCTAAGAGCGTCTCGCCTTCCTCAAACTCAGCCCTTCATTCCCTGCGAAGGTTCTCTGTAATATTCTTGTTTGAGTTTTCTTAAGCAGGAGGATGAATTAAAATTGGCAAACTGAATCTGCCCAGGTGTTCAAGATGATTAGAGTTCCAGTGATTAGTACCTGCCTAGGGAGTGCAGGTGGAACTGGTTTTATTTATTTTACCTCTCTGGTATCATACATATAACGTGTCTGGTTTTCCTTTTGTGTATTGAGGTGTGTGGTGTCGTCATGCCAAGATCTAAAGAGTTCTGCAAGGCTGTGGATGCTTATGAGTCTGGCAAGGGAGTTAAAAAAAAAGATCTCCAAATTATTCGAAATGCATCGTTCCGCTGTATGGAAAATCGTCTACAAGTAGGGCGGACTTCAAACGGACAGAGGATTCAGCCTACGGTAAGAGCAGGTTGTGTGATGCAAAAAGAAGTTTCGAAGAACCACGAAATTTCATCACAGGACCTGCTAGTAAGTCTTGCAACTGCTGGTGTCAAAGTGTAGGCGTCTACAAATTGCACAAATTTGAAAAAAAAAAAAGCCTTTGCAAGACTACAGTTTGCCAATGAGCATATAGGTAAGGAAGAATGTGCCCTGGACAGACGAATCAAAGATAGAGTTGTTTGGCCTTTTCAGGAGAAGCACCTCATACCGACTGTGAAGCATGGTGGTGGAAATGTTATGGTTTGGGGTTGCTATGATATTAAATTTTGCATCATATCAAAGAGTGCTTGAGGATAATGTGAGGCCATCTGTCCGAAAGTTGATCCTTTCAACAGGATAATGATCCTAAGCACACTAGCAAATCCACAAAGGAATGGCTCAAAAAGAAGACATGGAGGGTTATGGAATGGCCTAGTCAAATCCCAGATTTGAATCTCATTGAAAGGTTGTGGGGGGATTTGAAACGGGCGGTGCATGCAAGAAAACCCTCAAACATCTTGCAACTGAAAGAATATTGCATGAAAGACTGGTCAAAAACTCCAGCAAGCCTGGTGGACAATTATGCAAAACGCCTACAAGAAGTTATTTCTGCTAAAGAGGGCAATACTAGCTTCTGAGACCAAGGGTGTACTTACATTTTCCACAGAAGAATATCACATCTATTGATATTTCTCTTGAATAAATGATTGAAAAAGCTTATTTCCCTTATGATTTTGTTCAAGTACATCAACTTTATTAATAGTCACTGTTCAAAGAGGATCAAATGTCCAAATACGCCAAAAAATCAAACAATTTCCATGGGGTGTACTTTTTTTTCACATGACTGTATTAGACTTGATGCACATTAATATTACCCAAAACATGTAAAATAATAAAACCATAAATACCATGAAGCACCCATCTCATTATTAATTTATTTAATACTATATCACAGCTCTGATATTGACATTTCCCATTTTCTCTACGGTCCACAACACAACAGGGTCAGTCGTCTCTCCTCACACCCAGCCACGATGCCCGTCTATAATCCAGATTAATTTTCAGGTCACTAATGTCTGTTAAATCGTCATTTTAAGGCCCAGTAGTACGATATTTAGTTATTTTGTTTGTACTTGCACGCTGTTCCCCATTGCAAGTGTTAAAGCATTGGCACTCAGACACTGGATGACTCAGCGAGGTCATGTCGCTCCAAAATTGAATTATTGAAGCATGTATATATCGACTGTGACGTTCTGTGCATGTTCTCTTTGTTTTTATGGGTTTTTTTGGGGGGGTTGTTTGCTGTAGACATGATGATGACGCACAAATAAAAAGTGACTTTTGCTGCCAGGTTGGTTTTGAGATCATATTATAACATGCTGTTGATTTCTCAATTCTGATTGGTCACATGATGTCGATTCATTTTTGTTTTCTAACAGCAGCTCTGACTGTGTTTCCGGCTGTAGTTCAAATCCATCCATTTTCCATACCACTTACCATACACAGGGTTGTGAGGAGCCTGGAGCCTATCCCACTAACTTTTTTCGATTTGCAGTTTCTCAGTAACATGACAAGCTGTTGTTGTTGTTGGTTTGTTTTTGTCTTATTAACGTCAAAAGAGGGAAGTCGGGGAGAGAACGACTGCTTGTAGCCGTTATAATACAAATGATAACAGGAACTACGTAGTTTCACAGTGTTCCACATTAAACGTAACAATAAACGGATAAAATAAAAAGTGATTGTTGGTAATTGTTCCTTATTATGCTTTAAAAAGGGTGACAGTTACATTGGAACAATGATCAATTATGCTATTATTATAAATTTCTCTGTTACATAAGAATTATTTGGAGGAGAGAGGGAGAGAGAGAGAGAGAGAGAGAGAGCGCAATGGAGTGAATGAAAACAGTGTGTGTGAGTGTGTGCGCAATCTCCATAGTCGTGACTTGAGTGTGTCGGGTCCACTCCTACACCAACTCATTAAAGTGCAGGAAATTGAGGGAGAGACGGAGAGAGAGAAAGCGATGAGAGGAAACTGAGGGCTTTCCCTTTCAACCTCGCTCTTTACCAAACACCGGCATTATTTTCCCTAACGACTGGCTGCAACTATATTATGCACATAAATTATACAAGATAACAAAGGATTACAGCTGTATTATCTGGTTATTAAAGAGCTGCATGACTGAACACCCAGGCTGCGTTTTCGTTAAGGATGAGTCATATGGAAGGAATAACACACAGGAGCATGCTGTTATTGGAAAAAATTATTAATAATAGCGGGTGAGATGAAGCGAAGTTCCTGTTACCACCCAGAAGTTTACGATTTATTCGTGTTTATTGATAATATGTCATTATACTGACAATAAACTGCAAAGCGACAAATTTCCTGTTGGAAGTTGCAGCTTTACCTCTGACTGTTACGAAGCGCTGGTACTGGAGACTCCTTCCAACCTGTAAAATACATATCGGTGACTCCGCTTGCTTAACCGACAGTTTTGTTAGTACTTAACTTTAATTCGTATTTCAATTTAGAAATTTAGAAACTGAAAGACTTCCTTGTCTGAGGAGTCTGCAATAACATGAAGAAGGAACTAACTGTCTTTTGACAAATCTCTAACAGCCACTGTTTCATTCCAGAAGGTCTAAAGTTAATTCCAGGTATTAAAAATAAATAGTGTAATATTAATTGATTGCAATAAACTACTATGACTGACAGTATGAATGACACAGCGAGGCTGAATCTTTTCCTACTGTTTGCTATTCATCACGTATTATGAGCGGCGGCCATTTTAGTTACTTTGGTAAGCAAACGGTTGCTAAATTACCTCACCTCCTTCAAGCAGGTAGCCATGGTGACGGGATTTATTTTTATTATTTATTTATTACAAACTTGTTTTTCTCGTTTTCCAAAAGGAAATGCTGTCAGACTGCTGAGGTTTGTGGTGCTGAAAGAAGTCGGAATCTCTTAATTTTCACATTTTAAGTCGTCTGTCAGAGAAACTGATTCGAATCAGTTTCACTGTGCGAAAATAACTCCGAGGCTTTAGAGTCGACTCTTTATTCCCGATGCCTGGTTTTAGAGAACCGAGAAGCTTGGGAATTCATAGAACCAGAGAATCGACTCTAGAAATCGATTTTAAGACTTTTTAACCAACTAAAAAAATTATATTTAAGTGTTTATTTGATTGAACAGGGCTGACTGTAATCAGGCCTGGTTGTGTCTAATCCAACTGAACCCCATTATGTATGCGGTTTCATAGATTTGGGGAATTAGTAACTACGGGGCAAATACATTTTCATACAAGCCTAGTTGGTATTGGGATTGATTGATTGATTGATTGACTTGCTTCAATAAATAACATTATCATTTACAAACTGTATTTTGTGTTTACTCAGGTTGCCTTTATTTTATCTTAGATTAGTTTTTAATTTCTGAAACAACTTAGTATGAGATATATTCAAAAACAAAAAGAAATCAGGATGGGGCAAATATCTTTTCACAGCACTGTACATTATACAGATCTTTATCAGTTGTTCCTTTATCAACCTCTTTTGGAACAACTGTGGAGAGAGTCAAAAGTTTCTTGGTGTGCATATGACAGAGGACCTCTCCTGGACCCTCAACCTCACCTGCCCAGCAAAGAAGGCCTAGCAGTGATTCCACTTCCTGGTTCTAAAAATTGACCAGCACCTTTTTCACCAGTCAGAATTGTGAATTCAACAGCACTGTGGTAAAAGAGATTTAATTATATATTGTGTGCATGGATAAAAAAACAAAACAAACAAAAAAAAACCTCAATTTTACATGCATCAACAGTATGACTGGACCATTCAAAAGCATCTCGATTTCACTTTTTTTTTTATGTTGTCGATGATGCATTAGGACAACTTTCCATTCTCACTACAACTGTATTTTGGCAACATGCATCCAGACCACCTCCGCATTTGGTCCGAGTGATCGGATCATTAGACTCACTGGACCAAGCTTGGGATTTGACTCACAACTTTTCATCACAAGCACAGAACACCGCATTGCTTTCATTGTTGAGACAGACCAAATCAGTGGAACAGAAGAGAAGTTCAGTAATGATGACTTTATTCAAAAACTGTGAACATAAAATTTAAAAACAAAAGAATAAACATTCAAATTTACAGGAATACTTTAGGGTAAGACCAGTGACAGCAATGGTTCCTTTCATTAACGGAAAAACAAACAACAATAACACAAGACTGAAGTCAGTTTGTTATAGGCACCAAAATTGAGTTCAACTTCTAATGCCTCGAAGATATTTAAATGAATGGAATTGAATCTGCCAAATTACATTCAACACTGAAGCAAAAATAATTATTCATTCGATCAAGGTAGATATAAATTTCTTATGTAAACAACAAAATCACTATTCTACTTTATAAGATTGATTTAGGTTTAAAAAAACAAACAAACAAAAAAAACAACAACAAAAAAAACCAGAAATGATTTACAACTCCAACATGCAATGGAAGAGGTTAATGAGATGAAAGCAATAATCTGCTGCTAGAATCTTTACTACCTTCAAACCTCCAAGTTTTACTAGTATATTTTTCCACAGTACTCTTTGTCATTTGCCTTATCATTTTGCCCAAAGGTCTTATTATTGGGCATCATGGACATTAAAAAAAAAGTCTGTTGAAAGAAAGTAATTATGGGACTGCTAGATTGACATGATTAAAGTGCCATAACTGATCTTAATCTGTGAGGTTAAAGGTTAAGTGTTTCATTTGTTTAGCTCAAAAAAGCCTTGTGCTCCCAGTTTTCTCATTCGACTGAGCAATAAATGGTTTAATTCCATAATGTCCCATAATGTTATATTACTTCAATATATTCCTGGTAAAATTAAACTGCCTGAAATCTCCTGGACATACAACCCTTTCCAAAAACAAAAAAACAAACAAAAAAACCCCCCCACCAAATTCACTGCAGCAATGTCTAGTAAAAAACTTGATAACAATAATGCATGCCATATAATTAACATCATCAGCATTTTAGATTACGAAAAGAGCAGAAGATCAAGGAGCATTTTATGTGATCACACCGGCAGTTTTCAAAACAAAAAGTTCATTTTTAAAACTTTTTCATAACAGGGCAACGTCAATGGCCCACAAATAGCTCATTGTATCTTGTTTAAGACACGATATTTTAAAAACTTTTTTAAGACATGCAAGAAATTGCATCTTTCCATTTTTATTTCAGAGCCACGTGACGTTTAGGTTTTATTTCTGAAATGCAAACGCTGTGTGTTGAGTTTATTGCATAATTCAGTACCATGACTGAAAATTATCTGGGGGGTTTTTCTGGTCACATTGTTGAGGACTGGTTCCCTGAAACAGGTGTTCCCACTTCACTCTGCGCTCTTCTTCTTCTGCAGACGTGTTCTGGTGGGTTCGGTGTGCACCAGTGGCTCCTGGACCACTGTGGCTGGATACTTCCGGCCCAGGAGCTCCACCTCCACCTTCTGACCAACGGTGGCCAAGTCAATGGGGAGGTAACCAAACGCCAGGCTCTGCTGAATCGAATAGCTGTACGCTCCAGAGGTCGTGTTCCCAACCACCTAGATGGAACACACAAGTGAGGAAGTGTAAAGATTACACTATAAGGGCAATGTATTAACTGTGGTCTTGCTAACAACGCCAGGCCAGGACTGAGGAGAGGCTGTGATAGAAACCATGGCATTATAAATGATGCCAAACTGGAGGCTATACACTTCTATTACTTGTTAGCTACATTAGTCAGACTTCATATGACAAGCATAATTGGCTGATTAACCAGTCCAGGTATCAATCAGGTATCAGTCCAATACCATGTTAATTACTCATACTCCTATTCATAAAAATGATCCGATACAAGCATCCAGTGCCAGGTGATACTATACGACATAAGCTTAGTGTTCAACACTAATAAATAGACAACATGAAAATGACAGCAATCTGGATGTATTTCACGATTAATGATCAAAAGAAAACAAGCTGCAAACTGTGCTCGACGAAAAATATTATAAAAAGGAACAAGAGTGTCTTCCAACAATAAAAGTAACCTGATAAAACATAGTATGGCACTTAAACAGTATCTTTAATAGGGAGAGTGAGGATGGTTGACCTGAGCATACAGAGCAGTATCAGTGAGTGTGGTCATTAAAAAGAAAAAGAAAAAAGAGTGCACGGTATAGTTAAAAATATTACTGTTAATTTGTGTACAAATATGTTGTTAATAAAAAAAAAAAAGGTAACTTTTAATGAGCTGGTCACAAATATTCCCCTCTAACATACGAAATCTTCTGATGACCATTGTATTTTACCTTTCCATCATGCCAGATAGTCTCATTTCCCTCAGGGTCCACGTTGTCCGTATCCACGGTGAGATACACTAACTTCCTCGTTAGTCCCAGGGCCTTGATTTCCTGTAGTGCCTTCTTTCCAATGAAATCTGCAGGCTGGCGCACACATACACAGCGATGATTTAGGCCTTAATAGCCTAAAAGTTTTCTTAACATAATCTCTAATCAAAAAAGATATTTCAAAAGATACCAAGCTACCTTGTTGAGTTTGATGAAGTAATCCAGACCAGCCTCGAGAGGATTTGTGTCACAGTTCATCTACACACACACACACACACACACCGAAGAAGGTCAGAATTTAATTTTAATTGAATAGTTTAGATTTTCAGTCTGATAGGTATTTAATTACACATTTGTGAGGGCTTTATCTTCTACTGTGTGTGTGGGTTTGTGTGTGTGGGTTTGTGTGTGTGTGTGTGTGTGTGTCAGACTTCAGCTCCCCAGCCTCGGAAGCCCTTTTCCAGCCTGAGGGAGGCCATGGTGTAAGTGCCGAAGTTATCGATGCCCTCTTCTTTTCCAGCCTCCATGATGGCCTGGTATACTTCTGCCAGCTTTGGCATGTCCACATACAGCTCCCAACCCAGCTCCCCTTAACAAACACACAAGCAGATGTTTACCCTTCACATGTGTGGCATCTATCCTGGAAAACCAGAATTGCTGGGGTTTTTTTGCTTTGTGCAGTTTGTTATCACTCCACTACCTAAACTCCACCTTCTGAATGTTAAAAATGAGGCTGCATAGCTTAACACTGTGATTTGAAACGACGAGCTGGGTATGTCTTTGTGGAAAGATTTTACTTTTAGCCTGGACACTTTGGATACCAAACATGTCTTATGACTGCTCACAGAATATGAGAAAAACTTAAATTTGAGAATGAAGAATGATGTGATTTCAATTGAGAAATATAAAATAGTTTATCAAAACTAATACAACTAACTGGTGCGATTATGGTTGCCACGTGAGGCAGAATTCCCCATTCTCATACCTGTATATGATATCCGTATGGCCCGCAGCGGTACTCCAGCCAGACAAATGGCTTTGCAGTGGAGGAACTTGAAGGCGCCATCACTCAGGTCTTCGTTGGTGAGTTTCTGCAGGACTTTGCGAGAGTTCGGGCCCGCCACTCCCAGCACCCCGATATCATCAGTCACGTTAGTGATGTCCACATCATAGTCACCATCAGATGCTGCTCCCTCTATCCATCTGAGGAGGGGGCAGAAAACAAATTCATTTAAAAAAAAAAAAAAGTGTAAGAACTAGAACTGGAGCGGTGTTATAAGAAAGAAAAACACTTCAGGAAGTGCTATTATAGGAAAATAATCAACTTCGAGGTGGCAACAGTAACACCACCCAGTCGCTTATTATTTACCTTTAACACCACACCCACAAATGTTTTATTCCCTACCTTATTACATCAGCAAGCGTGTTTATAAGGGTCTGATAAAATTTCCAAAAAGCAAAACAGACATGAACATGATTGCCATGAACCACAAATGACTGTTCATGTCAAATTGAGACAAGACTGGTGTTAGATAGGAGACAAAATTTAAGTGCTCATATTAAGCCAACTGCTAAAGCATGCTAAAGTCTCCTGATACCAGTCTGACAGAATTGCTGCTAGTTACTACTAGCTACTGATTTTACTAAGTTTAGTACCAAGCAGGAAGAGTGAAAGTTAATATTAGTTAATTAGTCAGTCAAGTTAACCATGATAACTAGCTGCTAAGTAGCAACAGTGAGGTGTCAAGAACCCCAAAAAAAAGTGATTACGTGTGAAATAACAAATTACTGTGAAATTACAGCTAGCTATTTAGGTAAACCCTCATATTAAGGCAAACATTAAAGCATGCTAAAGTCTCCAGGCTGACACCATTTAGAAAGTACTGCTGCTAGTTACTCCTACATAGCTACTGATTTTATTATTTTTAGTACCAAGCAAGGAGAGTGAAGGCTAATATTAGCTAATTAGTCTGTCAAGTTAGCTGTGATAGCTAGCTCGGTAAATAGCATTTAAACTTGGTAACTAGATAAATTAATGGGTTTATAGTATAATCTTAGTTTGCTAGTAGTTTCTCTTATTGTTAGCAAGTTAGCTAGTTTCTGCTAACATTAGCCAGATAATTAGCTTCCTATCAAAGAATTCACAAAACAGCTAATAGTCATGACTGCTTATGTGACATGGCTTGAAATGTATGCTGAATTTGTCCAAAATGTTTTAATATAAGTGTGAATCTGAACACAAGAGGGCAGACTAAGCAAACTTTTTATTTTTATTTTTTATTATTATTATTATTATTTTGGAGTGTGTTGTCTGATTTGAGCAAGGCCAATGACTGTCAGATTGAAGCATTACAATACAGAGGTCTAAAATAGTCTGACTGTGAAACATTCACTTTTTATAACAACCAATAAGAAGTCCTTGGAAGGTTCATACGAGTATGACGAGGGCCAGAATGTGTGTGTAGGCTGTATGTGTGTGGGTATTTGTGTGGCAAGAAAGTGAGGAGTTAAATAAGGAGTTAAATAAATAAATAAAAAGGTCTCTAACTTCAATGAGAGTGAGGTCCAGCAACAGGAAATGCTTTTGATGAAATTCTAGACAAATTTTTAAATCTACTATATACCATGCATATGGATAATATGTTTAATATTCCTGTGTCTCAGTGCTTGTAACCTCAACATTCATTTAAAGTTCATCACATAATTGAAGAAACTGTACATTTCCATTGCGTCATTAATTAGTGTCTGGAATCATTTTGTCACACTTTTGGGTCTGGCTTTATCCTGTGCACTCTTACAGGCCACTTACCTTCCATGCTTCCCCACTGCCCTATTTCTGAATGATGACCTCTTTACGTCCATCCTTCTCTCAAACTCTCAGGGAAAAACCTCACTGACCCCAGAACTGATAAAAAAAGTTCTCCATGTCTGAAATGCTACATACTTTGACACAGAGGGTATTATCAGGTTAAGATTACAAACATAGACCAAAGGTCAGCTACAGCTAAGAAGCAAACATTTTGAAATTCTTGCGCAAATGGATGTTTGTCTCAGTATCTTTTGGGTAATTGAACATTATACCTAGTATACCTGGTAAAAAAAAAAAAAGGAGCCTGCTAGTGACCGGAAGGTCATGAGCTCAATTCCCGGGACTGCCAGAGAGCCAGAGCTGGACCCCTTAACCATCAACTCCTCTCTTGTATTCTGCCTCACATGGAAGTCATTTTGGATCAGTTAAATTTCAATTAAAGCTTGTGAGAGACCAACCTCAGATCATGCAGTTCGGACCCTGAGCCAGTGATGAGCAGGAACTCTCCAGGTGCGACCTGGGTAATGGTGAACTCAGCGTAGACACGCCCTCTGGGTGTCAGCATGTGACTGATGTTAGTCAAGCCCACCTGTGGCAGTAACCGAAGTGAGGTCATCATCGCATCATCACATACAGCTCACAGAATTCCCAAAAACATAAAGCTTAAATAATATCTAAACCTTTTCTTTCATCTTCTGCCTCTCACCTTCGGCATGGTGTTGGCAAACAGTCGGTCCAGCAGCCCGTGCGTGTCCTTCCCTTTGACCATGAACTTGCCAAATGGTGAAAGGTCAATAACGCCCACTTTCTCCATTACAAGCTTGTACTCTCGGCCGACTGGTCCGTGCCAATTTGTTCTTCTGAAACTGGGTCTGTGAGGGGCCAAAAACATCTCAGACACCTATTTATCACATATATCAGAGAAAACTGTACTAATCGATAGTAACGTGTAGAGGTGATCAAACACCTAGACTTTGCTGTGATCATGTTCATGTGTAAAGGTAGAGGTTATACTTGTAGCCCACGTCATCTCCTGGCTTGTAGAAGTAATGTGGCTGCTCCCAGCCTGCATGGAAGCCCATGGAGCATTTATCCTTCAGCTGCTCATAGAGCCCACTGATTCTGCTAGTGGGGCGACCAGCAAAGCGCTCCTCTTTAGGGTAACCCACTGAGAGAGAGAGAGAGAGAGAGAGAATATTATAAAGACATATTGTATCTTTTAAGCCTGCCACACTGTTGGGACAATGTTTAGGTTGTGTAGACACTTACCCACATTGTTAAAGCCGTATGACTCTCTGGCCTTGGCACACAAGTACGGCACAGTAGTCCACTTGCCATAGCGGTTTGGGTCGCATTCAATCAGATCATAAGCGGGCTCGCCGCTCATGATCCAGTCACTGAGGAACTTTCCAACTCCACCAGCGTGAATGATGCCATACCTATCACATATCAACAACCAACAAAATCATTTGTTCATGTGGTTAGTTATTTACAATAACATATATATTTTGCTTTGTAAAAGGTTCTGTGATACAACTTTTACATCTTACTTTCTTACCACAGCTATTTGCCAACATTTACATTCTTTTATCGACACTTTCTATCTATTTATAGTTACATATAATGTTCTGAAAACGAGTTAGTTCCTGTTTATAGCACTTACAGTAACAAAACCATCATTCTCTCACCACATTCTCTTTTCTTCTCTCTCTAGAAATTAATAAGACATAAAAAAAAGTTTTGTTTGTAATACACTGTAATGCAGAAAAACCAGTACGTGCACACTACTTTGTCCTGAAGATTTTCCCATGGCAGAAAACTTACTGACTGTTACAAAGACTATAGACTATAGTACTATTATAGGATTGATCACATATTGGAATGAGTGCATTAACATAAACCTGCCATTTTCTTGAAGGCAGCCCTACTGGTCAGAGCCATATCTCCCTGCAGTTCTCGCCCAGTTTCCTGCTGAAGCTAAGCAGGGTTGAGCCTGGCCAGTACCTGGATGGGAGACCTCCTGGGGGGGAAAACTAATGTTGCTACTGGAATTGGTGGTATTAGTGAGGTCAGCAGGGGGTGCTCACCCTGTGGCCTACGTGGGGCCTTATGACAGGGACAGGTAAGAAACTATACTATAGTAACAGCATGACTCTCTGTGGTTGTTAAAAATCCCAGGACACTTATATTGTAAAAGAGTAGGGTTATATCCTGGTGAAATTCCCCCACTGGCCCTTCTCAATTAGGGCCTCCTAATAATCCCCATATCTGAATTGGCTACATCACTCTATCCTCTCCACTAATAGCTAGTGGGTGTTCTGCCATCGCATCATCCAGGTGGATGCTACACACTAGTGGTGGTTGATGAGATTCTCCCCCCATACTATGTAAAGTGCTTTGAGTTTCTAGCGCTATATAAACGTAAGGAATTATTATTATTATTATTACTGTCAGAGATGCTGTTACTGAAAAGCAATCAGATTCGAGAATTCAACAGAACTGTGGATTGCAAGAAGCAGATAGTAGACAGCTAATGATTTTATAATTCACATTCATTATGAATTTTATTGTTAAAATGGCCACATGCCACACAGTGCATTTTTACCCAAAGCCAATGGCGGTCCAGTAGTTGCGGAGTCCCTGATGTGGCCCCACCATTGGCAGCAGGTCTGGTGTGTATGTGATCGGTCCGGACACGATGTTGATGATGTCGGCATGCTTGAGGACAGGAACCATCTCCATGGCCATTTCCACATGCTCCATGATGCGGTCTAGGTCTGATTCGAACAGCTCCTTACCAAAACCTAGTCAGAGGTTGATAAACATTTTGAATAAATAAACAATGTATAAAAATTTAAGCATTTTGAATTTCTTAAACTGTGTTCTGGATGGATATAAAATGACTTTCAATGAACAGAATGCAAGAATAAACACTCCCATTGGGTTTCACATCACACTGGGTGGTATTTGGTACCTGGAGGGACTCCATCTCTGACCCACGAATCCTGAAGCACCATCTTCTCCTCTCTTTCATAGGGGCCAAAAAGCAGGCCGTCTCTCTCCTGACGCAAGTAGTACGAACCCTCCAGGTCCCGGATCACAGGCAGCTCCTGCTTCAGGGCCTTCACCTCGGGAATCGTTGCCGTCACCACGTACTGGTGATGGACAGGAATGGTGGGATGCTCCAGACCAACCATCTGGCCAAGTTCCCGCGCCCAGAAACCTGTGGACCAATGAGATCATGAACATCTACAGAGCATTATAAGGCGTTTCTGTCGAGAATGAGTTTAGCATGAATATTTTTGTCTAACATTTAAAAGAATATACATTCTAGCTTCGGGATCGGGTTCTAGCCGTCAACGAGTCATCATTACGGATCAATTTAGTGACCAATGAACATGCCCTTATTTAGTTAAAAATAAAAGAAGATTCTGAAGGGCTGCATTCAGAGTTGAGATCAGATTTATTTTCTTATTGTAGTCGTAAATATATTGAATATTTTAAATAAATACAATTTTATTTTTAAACACCAGTTAGAAACACGTTTATTTTTGTAGACCTTTATTTTTTAAATGCAACACCACTGTATTGCTGACAAATTGTTAGCAAACTGTGTTATGAATCATAGAAAAGCCTTCAAGAACCATATGACAATTTTGTTATATCACCCACCCCTATTTCGCAGTGCAAAGATGATCTTCCCAAACACCCCAACCTTTATTTACTTTGCCTTCATTTACAATTTATAAGTTGCAATACCATATTGTAAGTCTGAAAAGGTCCTGCTGAGATTAGCAGACACCGGACACCTCATCCAGAGAAAACCAGTGTTAAATATTTTTTTTTTTAAATAAATGTAAAAAGTTATCAAAAAATGTTTCATAAAGCAACAGGACCTTAGGCAATGGTTAAGCTTATAACTGCTGCAGTGACAGTTCAGGCTCTTAAAAACAAAAAATGTGTTTGTGATTCTGGCAGAATGATTATCTCAGGTTACGTAACGCTCCAAATTGACCTGAGGTAACCTCCTCACTGAGTGAGCAGTTGTCTATGTGCTCTCTCTCTGTCTCTCTGAGTAGTCCGTGAGTAGTTTGAAAGGCATATGGTGGTGTGTGGGTGTGTCAAAGTTGGCAATCAGAGACTTGACACAACCGTCTGTTCAAATAAATATTTCACATCGCTCACAAGCTTTGGTTTAATGGGTCAATCCGGCAACCTGCCTTCTGTGTCTGCAGTACAACTCAGTACAGTAGTATTTATCATGTAAAATGTTAAATAGAAGTTAAATCAGTTAACATTAAATATTTTTATATTTATTGTTACAGAAAATATATTTATATCTAAATAATTGTTACCATTTTGATGGATTTTGATATCACAGCGTTGCTGGATTCTTAAATTCTGATTGGTCAGAAGGGGTTGATTAATTTTCTAACAGCAGCTCTGACAGTTTTGGCTGTAAGGTGAATCACAGGGTTATATTTATAAATAACTTAGTACATAAATACATCAGTAAAGCAAGAAATTAAAAGTAAAGTTAAAAAAAGTCAGTAAATCAGTAATTCTGTCAGTAAGTAAGGACATCAGTCAGTAAGTAAATAAGGAAGTCTGTAATTCAGTAAGATAGTAATTCAGTCAGTAAGTGAGGAGGTCTCTAAGTCAGTAAGGAAGGAAGTAATTCAGTAAGTCAGTCAGTAAGCAAGAAAGTCAGTCAGTCAGTAAGTAAAGAATTCAGTAATACAGTAAGGAAGTCTGTACACAAGCCAGTGAATAAGTCTGTAAGTCAGTCAGTACAGAAGTCAGCAAGTAAGTACAGAAGTCAGTAATTCACTCAGTGAGTAAGGAGGTCAGTAAGTAAGGAAGGAAGGAAGTCAGTAAGGAAGGAAGGATGTCAGTACCTCAGTCAGTAATGAAGGAAGGAAGTCAGTAAGTCAGTCAGTAAGTAAGGAAGTCAGTAAGGAAGGAAGGAAGTCAGTAAGGAAGGAAGGAAGTCAGTAAGTCAGTCAGTAAAGAAGGAAGGAAGTCAGTAAGTAAGGAAGAAAGTCAGTAAGTCGGTCAGTAAGGAAGGAAGGAAGTCAGTAAGGAAGCAAGGAAGTCAGTAAGTCAGTCAGTAAGGAAGGAAGGAAGTCAGTAAGGAAGGAAGGAAGTCAGCACCTCAGTCAGTAATGAAGGAAGGAAGTCAGTAAGTAAGGAAGGAAGTCAGTAAGTCAGTCAGTAAGGAAGGAAGGAAATCAGTAAGTCAGTCAGTAAGGAAGGAAGTCAGCACCTCAGTCAGTAATGAAGGAAGGAAGTCAGTAAGTAAGGAAGGAAGTCAGTAAGTCAGTCAGTAAGGAAGGAAGGAAATCAGTCAGTCAGTCAGTAAGGAAGGAAGTCAGTAAGGAAGGAAGGAAGTCAGTAAGTCAGTCAGTAAGGAAGGAAGGAAGTCAGTAAGTAAGTATGGAAGTCAGTCAGTAAGTCAGTAAGTCAATCAGTAAATAAAGAACTCAGTAATACAATAAGGAAGTCTGTACACTAGCCAGTGAGTAAGTCTGTAACTTAGTCAGTACAGAAGTAATTCAGTAAGCAAGTCAGAAAGTAAGTCAGTAAGTCAGCTGGTACATAAGCCAGTAAGTACACCAGTATGTAAGTCAGTCTTTAAGTAAATAATTAAGTTGTACGTCAATATGCAAGTCAAAAAGAAAGATAAACATTATGTAAAAACTTTGGAATTTTGGAAGGGGTGTTTTACTTTTTTCTTCTTACAGGCAAAGCAAGCTCACACAGGTGGTGTTTAGTTTTCCATTGGGGCCATTCTCCATCAGTTTACTCCTTTTATTTACACAAGCCATGTTTCCATGCTGCAACACTTGGTCTAAAGCAAATATTTAAGTAAGTACATACAGTAATATGCATCACATACACTATTATGGATATTGTGTATTTACTGCTATATTGTCTTTGATCTTCATCTTATATTGTCCCGTGTCTGTTGCTGTAACACTGGAATTTTCCAGCTGGCATTATTCCAGCGTAATATATACATTATTATACATTATTATTATAGCTTATAATATATACATAAATAAACAGATAAAGTTGGAACGTGCATCTTTCACATCCAGCGTCCTTTTCTTGTTCCGTGAAGTGACTTTTCTGCAGCGTGAATTTAATTCATTAAACAAGAGTGAAGTGAACAAGATCTCTGACAGAAGCTTAACACACATTCAAAAGCCCTGACGTTCAGCAGATCCAACAACTTGGCTATGTGCTTTCTCTCGTTTTAGGTTTCAGGTCCAGGGGACAAAATTAGAAAGCAAATCGAGGAACCTGTCTTGGAGGAACACATGGAGAGTCAGAACGAAAGAGTGAATGGAAGAACGTAAAGAGAGCTAAAGGGTCAAGAGTCAAGGTTCTTGAGGAAGAAGAAAATGGGGGACATTTATGCACAGAGAGTGAGAGAGAAGGTCATGCTTAACATGCTTTTTAATTCTTTGTGCTTCACTGCTATTGGCTTGGCTCACTGGCGAGACCTGATTGGCTGATAGGGAAGGCGGAAAGCCTCAATTTTTTTTTGAAAATGCAGAAGCAACAGCTTGTTATGCAAATGCCATATTTGGGCTGGTGTTGAGAAAAAAAAAATCACAAACACCCGGTAAAAACAAAAAACAAAAAAAACATACACAGCATGCTTGTGAGGTCACATGATGAGTATTAAAAAAATAAACTTAACCTTTAACGATAATACTAGTTTTAGAATAATCACTAAATTGTGAAAAGTAAATGTTAAATGAGTTAATTCTACGCTGTTCATTGCTGGGGCTCGTTCTTCATACATGGATTACGGAATCAGCTGGATTGGACTGTTGTCAATTTGACATGATCTTGAATTTATCCAGTCTTCAAAGTAGGTTGTAGTACTAACCTGTGGCGTTGACGATTCGGTTGGCACGGATGGTGCCATGAGGCGTCTGGACATCCCATCTGCCATCGGGTGTGGGGACGAGACCGGTCACAGGGGCGGGGCTGTAGATCTGGGCGCCGTACATCCGAGCTCCGGCAGCGAGAGCCATGGTGAGAGAGTACGGATCAATGTGTCCATCGCCGGGAGTGTAGAGACCTGCTAACACCTGAGGAAGAGAGAACAACGATGCTGACATCAAAATAGATTAGACAGAGAAACAGAGACAATTTTATAGTCCATAATCTATTATGCGTTTTATAAAACTTCTTTCTTTTTCAATTTATTTTTTAAACTCTTTATCTTCAGCTTGTACACACAAATTCAGAAATGTCCTGGTAGTAAAATGTCATATCAAATTGCTTATTTGGCATTAAAAAAAAGTTATTAATATTACAGTATACTTCATGTTGATTTGGACTCATCTAATTTGAACTACGAAGGAATACCATTCAGGACATCAGCGCACTTAGAACCATAAACACAGCTCATTTTCACACAGAGGAAAAAAAGCACATTCTTCCTGTTAAGCTCTAGATTAGGAAACGTACAGTGTAACAGAACAGAGTAGTGAACTCTAGCCTAAACCGGTACCCAAACCACATGTTGGCGCACATTTCTTGAATTGAAAAATCTTTCAGTCTAAAATAAGGGTGTCCCAAAAGTCTCCATACATACGGGAAATAAACACTTTTTAGCAAAAATCCTTCCAAAATTTTTTCATATTTGGTTTATATATATATATATATATATATATATATATATATGTGTTGTTTTTTTTTCAGATAGACTTTAAGAACACCTTTGACAAAAGAAGAACCTATTGAAATCATTTTTACGGCCGGATCAGGACACTGTCGGAAGGTTGCAATGGACTTTCACAGGAAACATGGTGAGCACGTCACACACGATTACACACCATTACCAAACTTATTAACTAATTCAAAAAGACTGGAAGTGTTGTGGACTGACCGAGAAGAAGTGGAAGTCCATGAACATCCACTGACAAAGACACAACCGACGTGGTCCTGGCAAACATAGTCCCCTATATATGGAGACTTTTGGGACACCCTGTATATTAAAAAGTGAGTGTGTGTGTGTGTGATAAGGTTTTAAGCACATTGACTCAAATTATAGAATGGTGTTTTTGCTTGTGATTTGTTTTGCCATGTGGACACAGTGGCAAGATGAGACACATTACACACATTGTAAAGTCTTTCACTTGGAGAATGGGTCCCACAGAGAACATGATCCTAGAATCTCAGTGTTTTAACTATATATGTGAGTAACAAAATAAAACTTTAGAAACATCATTTGGTTAAAAAAAAATTAATAAAAGGTGGGATTACCAACATAGATTGTTAGTCCTAATAGAAAGCTACGATTTCCTATGAAAAAATTCAGATTTCTAAACACCACACACCATAGCACCTCCTGTAAAAGTTCTATCAGTTAGATAACAGGAATTAGAGTAGACTTGGTCATGAGCGTTGCTGTTTGTTCCTCTGCACATGATTTAACCCCAATTATATCAAATATTGAGGCGCCTCTTTGCAGAACTGCTCCTACTTCACGTGTAGCCCAATCTGACTTTGGTTCTCTCTCACCTTGTCGATGTTGAGCAGAGGGAAGAGCTCATGGACTTTCTCGGGTGTGATGAGGAACTGTGGAGTGGGGTGCCAGTGAGTGCGGGTCATCTGGTACTTCATCTCGTCCACTCGTGCCGGAGTCGAAGCGATCCTCACACTTCCTGGTTGATGGAAGCCCACTGCCTGGAACAATACTCGACATTACTGTTATGTTATTACTGCTGCATTCGTTCTAATGAAACTTGTTTGGAAATCTTTTGCCAATGCTATTTAGAATGAAAGAAGGAAGGACTGACTGATATAAAGTCAGGCAATAAAAAGAACCATTCTTTGGTTGCCTAAAGAGCAATTCAAAACATGTTGAAACATGTGGCGCAACAGAGAACTAACAATGTTTCCCACTATAAATGTTACTAGTATGTGGTAGAAAGTATTCAGTTTTTATTATTGTGCCAACAACATAAATGGTTTTGGTCAAATCCAATCCAAGTTATTAGCTAATCCACCAAAACTCCAGTGTGATGCCCAGTCCCACGTTTTGGTTTCACAGAATACACAAAAAAAAAAGTGGTAGCTAATGTATTATTATAATGTATTGCAGGCTAGTTAGTTATTAAACGCATTAAAACAGACACAAGTGAGTATATAAATTCTCACATACTCATTATCCTTTTCTGAGAAAATGTCTTAGCACATCGTGTTTGTGCCCTCAACAACGAGCCAGCAAGTTGTTGTCAAACGTTTGGCTGCCGTTTTTCTCTTCACATCGGCTGGAGTCTTTATTTGACTTTGTGTACCAAGCAGGACAGTTAAAAGGCAGCTTTAATTAGCGCTGCATTGTCGGTTTTTCTATATACATGTGTTCCTGGTTTTAAAAAGAATGTCTGTCACCTATGCATGCAAATTACTCTGTGTAGTAAAAGCTGATGAGTGTAGTGCACACCAAATGATTTTTTTTGTTTTGTTTTGCGAATCAATCTGTTTGGTGAATGAGAGAAGTAAATAATACAGGCTAACATCAGCCTTCTGAGCACTGGATACACTTCCCATCATTTAGAAGCTGCTCTTTAATGTCTTACCTGGCCCGTCTCTGCCTCCAGCTGCTCGTACAGCTTAATGCTGTGGTAATGAATCTTCTTTAGATTGATCCCTGGATGGTAGTACGTGGTCAGTCCAGCCTGCAGATGGAAACACCATCATCATTATATGATCATCATCCTGATTGAAGCCCAAAAAGGTCATTTATTACTTACAAGAGCTTACAAGCTTTAGTTCTTGTACTGAGGATGCACATTACGGCATTATTAATTTGATCATAACTTACTATAAGGCTGTAAAATGTAAGTGTTCCAACTACCGTAAAAACTGTCGCTGTAGTAGGTTTACTGCTCCTTTTTTTTAGAAAACAGAACAAGCTAAATTCGTTGAAAAATCTGACAAAAATTGTAAGAGCCAATTAGGTTGCAGTATACAAACACAAGCCATGCAACAGGAGTTTACCAGGGAAGGGGGTGGGGCTTCTATGGCTACACAGTGTCACGCAAAACAGAACTGTGATTTAAATTAGAGATGAAAATTAAATTACAAAACCTTGGAATTACAATTCAATCAATTATATTTTACATTAAAACTCTATTTATTTAATTATTCTGTGATTTTAAGATTTTTTAACATACTTTTTGCGATATTCGGTAAATGACAACAACAACAATGACGACAACAACAACAAAAAAGCCAACTAGAACCTTGTAAATCTCAATTTGCCAAATATGTTTGTCAGGTCCAGTGTGTCAATGGTCTAAGAAATTACAAAACTGCTCATTTAATGACCATTATGTCTTGCTTGATACATAATCAAGCAAAATTTATATACACCACACAGTGAAGAGTACAATCTTGTACAAAAGTGTTTAATCCTTCGTTAGACCTACGGCATGCCAGGTGGATCCAGCAGTCAGCTCAGACTTCTCCAGAAGCACCACATCCTTCTGTCCAGCTTTGGCCAGGTGGTAGGCCAGACTCACACCGACACATCCTCCTCCAATGATCAGAGTCTCGGCTGTATCCTTCAGCCTCTTACCCAGAGCTCCTACACCACCATCGCTGAGAGATAGAAAAGGTGAGAGGACTGAGAATGTTGGGAAATAATACAGAATCTATGTGTGGAGATATAATCTAGGGTGGAGGATGGCATGGTGGTGAAGCAGGTAGCGCTGCCGACTCACAGCTCCAGACTTGCTTGTTAGATCCTGAGTTGTCGATGTGTAATTAGTGGATTAGTTATTCATGTTCTCCTCCCCTATGTCTGTGTGGGTTTCCTCTGAGTTCGTATGGTGTGATTTGGTGAGGCTGCACTGCCTCTAGGTGTACATGAGTGTGTGACTGTTTTTGTGAATGTTCACCCACAGTGTTCCAGAGACCTGGTCTAGATCCACTGTAACCCTGACCAGGATAAAGCTAAACAAATGAAAAATGATGATGATGATGATGATGATGATGATGATGATGAAGTCTGGCATTTCTGGACTTAATTTAAGCTGACTCCAAGTCAGATTCGAGACACAATAACTTTATCATCATAGGCACAAGCTTCCTTATACCAAGAAATTCTTAGTTAAAATAACGACAATGTTAAAACAAAATACGAAAAAGAAAACAACAACAACAACAACAACAACAACAACAGTAGAACATTTTCTTGCGCATATTTTACATAAACCTGAATAGATTAAATAGTATAGATTGTATTGCTTATACATTATAGATTGTATACACTGCATATATTGTACAGCATATGTTGTATACTGTAGGTTGTATAGTGTAGACTATATAGACTTGAGTGAGATATTTGTTCAATATTGTCCAAGATGTATTGCAACAACATAATACACACAATATACAGAGCTTACAGAGCTGAGGATCTCTTAAACCACTTATTAATTATAATTCTAAAGCATTTAGTCATCGCCAGAGTTATTTTTAATGAAAAAAAAGTGTCTATAAGATGAAAGATGTTTGAGCACAAGCTACACTGTGATAACCCAGTGCATAGACTAGAGATATATATCGCTTGAGTTGGCTCAGCAGCATTGATGCACAGAATAAAATGCTGTCTTAAAGATAGATCAATCTGTTCATAAATGAATACTGACTTCACAAAACATTTTGCATGGAAGAAAGTGTCCATAATGCTGCATGCTCAAAACAGCATACAACAACAACAACAATAACAATAATAATAAGAAGAAGAAGAAGAAGAAGAAGAAGTAATCAGATTCGTGATATAAAAGTATCAATTTTCAATATTTTTACACTTTTTAAATACTCCATCACACACACACACACACACACTGAGAACTGCTTTGTATTGTCATTACCTTTTCTCCTCAGCTTCTTTCCGCAGTGTACAGCTTAAACCCCTCACAGTGATTCCCCTCAACTTCCTGTAGAAGTTGAAATCTTTTTTTAATTGCGCATTAACTGTGTTTAAAATTCTGGACATGTTGCATCAAGTCTCTAATTAGACACACACTTGTCTTCGTGGCTGAAACTCGCCCCGTCCCCATTGCGCGTTGGATTTTCCGCGCATGCGCACTGGCGCACCTAGGCTGTTGCGACTCTGAACTCTGTGTCCATGTTAACCGAGTTTTTAATTCTGTATTTCCAACTATATAACGTCGAATTCATTCTGTAATGCAGATTTATAATTAATTAGCAGAGTTAATTCACAGCCTGTATTATCTGTGTTATCTATATATAAACACTAACCCTAAACAGTTAAGCACTCCACTAGCCTATATATTATTCTCCACTATAATTAGGCTACAAAATGGCAGAACTCACGAAATCTTCCACTAAGTAATCAGTAGAGACTAGTTTGTGAGATTCAACCTTACACTATCTTCTTTGTGCTGTGTATGTGATGATTGTTTCCTATTTCCTATTATGCCCATCCTAAATCCTTTGCGTTTAGCTTTCGATCCTTTGCGAAATCCATTAAAAACTCTTGTGTACAATACAACATTGAAGTAAAATGTTTTTGAACAACAGCTTCAATGTTAAATTAGGTCTAGAACTCAGAAATTTGTGCCCACAAAATATTAACCTAGCTAATATAAACATTATAGGCTTACTGTGTCTATAGACTATGCTTTATATATTATATCTCCTTAATATTGCAGTAACATTGCACAAATATTCCTGCAAATCAAGTCCAAATTCATTCCATCTGTCTGCGAAGCATGTGGGCCTGTAACTAATCACATTGCTATTTCTCTTGTGTTAACGTGTCTGCTGCTGGATGCAACTGGAGCCTGGAGCTGCAGGGTGTTCGGGACCAGTTGGTGTGGAAGATCCAGTCTAAACAGGTCCTTACAGGATAGCCATACTGACAACTGGTGGGGGTGGGTGTCTTATCAAGTAGTCCTTCAAATTCTCTGTACTTAACCCCTACACAGAAGTCTCACTGCTTCCAGGATTTTGCCCTTATTTCATGTCCAGGTTGTTGTTTTTTATGTCAGCAAAATCATTTGCATCTGTATGTTGTTGTGCATTTTTTTTTGTGTGTGTGTCTTTAACAAGATCTACATTAAAAAATAGTTACTTTTCACGCACTGTGAAATTGTGTGTGTGTGTGTGTGTGTGTGTGTGTGTGTGTGTGCAGAGACCTACACAAACAGCTGTGTACCTTCAACTGAAGATAACCAGCAACCATGTTTATTTGCTGAGTGAGGTAGAAGCCAAAGTGAGCGTTTAGATCCAGTGCACGTTGTGTTTTCTTTAAAGATCATGGCTCAAACAGGAAAATTAAAAAAAAAAAAAGTTGAACAAATCCAGCAATAAACACAGAATTAGTGGCACCTTCATAGCGTATCGATACTTCTGAAATGGCTGTATTCATAAAAGCCTTTTATCGAACGTGCCTTTGACCAGGTTATGCCCTGAAGTTGCAAAAGTATATGTGCGATTATTATTATATAAAAAATAAATACGTGGAAAATGTACATGAAAAAAAAAACATATGAGAAAAAGACATACATTATCTAGACATGTGTATCCAATTTGCAAAACATATCACATGAAGTGTCTACAAAAACAAAATGTATACAATTAAAATTGTGATTATTCATACTTGAGACTTTTCTGTAACATAGAGTAGATTAATGCAGAGCTTGACAAATGTAACAGTTTTTGACATATTTCATATTTTCCTTGCTCAGTGGGTTATGTGCAATGTCAGTTTTGTGGACTCTCATATTAGCCACTTATAATACTCAGTGCTAAATTATAAAATAAGCTGCAGTCAGGGTTAATTGTCTAGTTAGGTAATTAAATCATGCACCCAAGCCAACTAAACAACCGCTATTGGTGAGAATGTAATTATAGCCATGGATGTGTGCAAGCAAGACATTCTGACCAGTTCTAAATATTTGCTTTGCTCTGGAACACTGTGTGTGGAAAAGTTTTGACCCATGCCAGCGTGAGCACATCCATGGTCAGTCAATCTGTTGCAAGAATCAACTGCATAATCCCTATACTCCCAAACTTGATTTAAGTGACTTAATCAGCTTGTACATAATGCACACACAAAACAGTACATGCAATTACGTTGTTTTGTTGTTGTTGTTGTTGTTGTTTTAAAATGTTTTATCTGCATTGAAATATCGCTGGCTTGTCAGCACCATTTTATCATGTATTTTGCAAGTGGGTAAAAAAAGAGAAAAGAGTAGGACATTGTGCTGATCTTTGGACTTGCTGATTATCAAAATGTAGTCATGAAATCATTTTTAAAAAATGTTTTGAATGCTGGATTTGTTCAACCTCGAATATGTGCATTAATCAGAAGGCATTTGTAGGCTTTTAGAAACAAAACAAAATAAAAACAGCAGTGTCAAAAGTGTGTGCTCTTAATTATAACTTTAACTCTGTTCTATAGTCAACTTCTAAACAAACACTGGAGAAGTCCACTGGATTTCGAAAAGAAAAGGAGGAGGGAGACATGACTGGATCATTCATTACGCAGAAGGAGAAGGGGCTTGACGTGAGCGCCACACCCACCAGTCCTCCACCAGTCCTCCACCACCTCCTTCTCAGAGAGATATAAAAAGCTGGTCTGCGTTCTGCTTTCACGCGTGTGTGCACCAGGCCAGAGTGAACAGAGACACTCCGTAATAAACTTTACATCCGCCCGCAAGACCAAAGCTCTGCAAAACACACCAAAAATGGCACCCGTCGGGTCCAAGAAGGTAAATTCTGCTTTCAGACTTCTCTTTATTTAGGAGGTGCTTTGCAAAAAAAAAAAAAAAAGCAGGTAAACAAATGTGACCATGCAATATGCACGCAATAGTGCACGTGCGGTGAGGATATTTTGTAGACTTTTGTATTTTACGCACGCAAACTTATTAACGCAAAAATCTATACTTTTTATTAGAAACCATATAACCATGTCTCGCGATAAAAACACACACACTCTCTTTCTGATTTAAAATATATATATATATATATATATATATATATATTTATTTGTTTGTGTAGGGCATCCTTGAACGCCTGAACGCCGATGAGATTGTGATCGGAGACGGCGGCTTCGTCCTCGCGCTGGAGAAGAGAGGCTACGTGAAAGCCGGACCCTGGACTCCTGAAGCCGCAGCTGAGCACCCCGAAGCAGGTGACTGTCACCCTTTATATATTTAAGTCCAAGCGCGCGCTTTACACTCCAAAACGGAAAGTCGGCTCACCTGCACAAGCCCTAATTAACACTTACGCGCTTGCGTCATGCTCCTGAATGGAGAAACCGTGCGCGCTAAGGTGGGCGTGGCCACATGCGTGACGCTGTTTAAGAGCAGCCTTATCTCCTAAAAGTTACTTCTACACAGTTCTGACAGATTTGTGAGGACTCGCGTCCCATGTTGATTTTAGTAGGTAGTCACTGGATAATTTGTGCCATGCGTAATTGTGCGCCTCTCCTTATAGGGGCATCTTTCTTATTTTCGCATTTTGAAGTTCTGTCTTAAAAACCCTGGACATCCTCCTTTTAAAGTTTGGTGTAAAACATGGCTTGAAAATTTAATTTCTCCAAATGAGTTAAGAAATCGATCATCAGTGATGTTGTATCGTATCTAAGTATTTAAAAATAAATATATTGGTGTTAAGCACATACTTGGCAAAACATCAAATGCTATCAAATGTATCCCCAATAACACACATGTTGATGACTTAGATGTTGTATATGTGCACATGACGTGCACACAAGTTTTAAACAATGTAATACCTGAAGCACTATGGATCAAGCACCAAGAACACCATGCTGAATATGTAAAGAGAGAAATGCATCACATGCATGCAAAGATCTTTTGTATTGAACCTTTTAGAGTAAGAAGAGCCTTGAAGAGTTCATCTCCAACAGGCCTGGTTTTAATGTTCAAGCCTTGATTAGAAGCATGAAGTGTATTGTATTAGCAGAAGATCTCCAGAAACAACCTGGAGCTCACAGGTATTAATTGTCATCAAGAAGGCAACATATTTGATTCGAAGGCTAAGAAACGAGAATGTGGTTCCTGATTGGTTGAAACGAAAACCTGCAGCCACACTGACCCTCTTTTGCAGACACACCAGATTTAAACGCTTCCTCAAATCAAATACAATAAACTCTAGTTATAGATGATGCAAGGCCACTCTGTAAGATATAGAAATGGTCAATTAACAGATCTAGATTTTGGTCAGTTTTTAATGCATATTTCAAGATGGAGATAGAAATGACCACTCTAATGGTTGGATACAAGACATCAAATGTGATATTGACCAAAAGGAATTGTCCTGTGGTCCAACACTGCAGGCTAGGAATGACCAAAATGACCCAAAACATGTTTTTTTGTTGTTTGTTTACTTAGACTATTTCTCCTCCAAAGATTGGCCCAATAGATAATGTCCCATAGATGCATCTAGTTAGTTCTACAGTTCTGGAATTATTATAGGTTTTGATCTTAAAGATGCACAGACAATGCATTATGAAGAAACTGTATAATATCTGAAGAATCCAGGAAGTGTACATAATTCATTTATTTTATATAAAGTTTGTGGTTGTTGGTGAAAATGCTTCCATTTTGTATTTGTTTTGTAGAGTTTCTTCATATGTGGTACATCCCACTTTAAAAACTTTAAAGACAGCGTGCACAAGTGGAGCACAAGGTTGTCCACAACCTGACTGTCTGTGTTGGATCAAATCTGAGTGTCGTCTAAACACAAATAGAAGGGATGAGAGATTTATTTTAATGACCTAGAAATAGTGCAGTAGCTTGAGTATTTCTAAAACTGTTTATTTTCAGTTTAATAGGGGTAAAAAAAAAAAATCCAAGATTATCAATTGTGTGTGTGTGTGTGTGTGTGTGTGTGTACAGTATCATGCCAAATTACTGACTGCTCAGCAGCCAACAGCTGTGAATGGATTCTCACTTTCTGTGTGTGTAACATCTCATTTTAGTACGACAGCTGCACAGGGAATTCCTGAGGGCGGGGTCAAATGTCATGCAGACTTTTACCTTCTACGCCAGCGACGACAAACTTGAGAACAGAGGCAACACTGTCGGTGTCACAGTAAGACTCTTCTCATATTTGTGCTTTGCTTGGGTGAAGGGCTTCCTGTTAAAGTTTAACTTTAAGTGATTTTTAAATGCAATTAAAGCAGTGTTATGCGGCAGCAAGGAGCATCAGGGCAGCTTTTCGCAGTCTCCTCATACAATTACAAAATTCCTTGAGTGTAATATTGCTGCTGTGTAAACACTTTTGTGTTGGAGCACCAGAATCAAGGTCTGATGGAAAAGGAAATGATGGGGGGTCGGGGGAGTGTTGTGCAGTAATAACCCCTTTTCCCCGCCCACAGGGGGCGCAAGTCAACGAGGCCGCTTGTGACCTGGCCAGGGAGGTCGCTAATGAGGGTGATGCCCTAGTGGCGGGCGGAGTCTCTCAGACCCCCTCGTACCTGAGCTGCAAAAGCGAGGCTCAGGTGAAGGCCATCTTCAAGAAGCAGATGGACATCTTCGTCAAGAAGAACGTGGACTTCCTGATCGCCGAGGTGAGGCAGTCATGTCTCGCTGAACATTTCATATCGCCTGTTTTTTTTAAAAAAAAAAAAAAAAAAAACCCTAATGCTTTGTGTAAACATTGTTGTGATTTCGTGCCGCAGTACTTCGAGCACGTGGAGGAAGCCGAGTGGGCCGTCCACGTCCTGAAGGAAACTGGGAAACCCGTCGCTGCCAGCCTGTGCATTGGTCCGATGGGAGACATGCACGGAGTTACCCCCGGAGAGTGCGCCATCCGTCTGGTGAAGGCTGGTACGTTGGTTGTTTTCCAAACAGTATACATCAACACAAAGGCTCAAACCATAGCAGACTGAACAATTACTCCACATGTGATTTGTTGATGACATCACTCTCACACGGATTAAATTATGATTTGTCTTTTATATCACTATTTGAGATGATGACGATAATGAAGCAGTGCAGCTAAAAACTACACAATTATACCCCCAAATGTCAAACAAGGCATTTCCAGTGTGGTAGATTTTTATAGCAGCTGTCCACACAATCATTCTTTCAAATGACATTGTTTGACTCGGTAAAACCATTTCTACGTGAAATAAAAGGATACATCCATATTCAAGCTATATTCTCTAATACGCTTTACAAATAAAACGCACAATTCAATTTTTTACACATTAGGCCACGCCTCCATCCTCATAACCAAGTCCTTGATATGCTGAATAACTTATTCAAGTTGAGCCGGTCATTTAGATTTGTCAGTTTACCCCGTTATACCTATTCTCAATTGAAATGTTGCTCGTCACACCGTCCTTTGTTGCTTGTCATTGAAATTGCAGCAAACTTCAACGTGTCTTGGATGATCGACTAAATTTGGGGTAAATGATGACGTCATGTACGTTTTTAATTTAGCTAGAAGTGTTTGGTTTTTTTCAATACGAGTAAGTAATAAACCGTCACCAAAACATTTTGCACTGTTTAATCATAGCAACAGTGAGACACTTCCTGCTACCTCCTGCCAGTGTCCCTTTTGTGGCTCACCATCTTTCTCCCGTCATGCCCCCAGGTGCCGACATTGTCGGCGTGAACTGCCACTTTGACCCAAAGATCTGCGTCAAGACTGTGGTCATGATGAAGGCGGCAGTGGAGAAGGCTGGACTGAAAGCTCACTACATGGTGCAGCCACTGGCCTACCACACACCTGACTGCGGCTGCCAAGGCTTCATCGACCTGCCCGAGTTCCCGTTTGGTAAACACTTACTCATTCACTATCGAGCGTAATGCCGTGTATGCCTTTCTGTCTGCTATCCCATGCAGGAAATAAGTGTGACGTACAAACGGCACCACATGGCGATGTGCATACACGCGTCAGTCGTTCAGTTTCTATTAGTGGAACACCAGTTCCTTTTTTCCTAGTTAATAGCAGGTTCAGCTCGAATGACTGAAGAACTATCTCAATCACCTTACCAGCCCATGATATTTTCACTCCAGTTTCTTCTCTCTGGGTGTAACTAATCCTCCACATGTTCCTCATGCACTGCTCTCTTACACTCTCTTTGGGGTCCTCTTTTGCTATCCATTTTTGTCCCACCAAGCTGAAACATAAAACCTGAGAGAGCATGTTGCTTACTTCTAGGACTGCTGAAGGTCAAAGGTCAGAAGCTTTGAAATGTTTATTAAATTTCCTGCAGGGTTTGCGTTTGCCCTATTACCCTTGAGCATTGCTTTTAGCTAAAATGCCAGCTTCTTCCTCTAAGGTTGGAGCTCAATATGTTGGCTGCTACTCTGGAAATATTACGACTGTAGCAAAGACTGTAGCACAGGAAACAATACAGTGAGGAACTACAACACTAACTGGACAAAAACTCAACTACACCACTATTAGAGGCAGTACAAATATTGGATTATTAAAAATGCCTTAATGTTAATTGTATGACAGTGACACAAGCATGCGCATTGCATAATACTCATCATGCACAGTTTATTCCATCACATGGCTCACCCCCTAACCCCACCCTTTGTTTATGTATGTGTCCTACAGCTCTGGAGCCCAGAGTGCTGACCCGCTGGGACATGCAGCAGTATGCCAGAGAGGCCTACAAGGCAGGTATCCGCTTCATCGGAGGCTGCTGTGGGTTCGAGCCCTACCACGTCCGTGCTGTAGCTGAGGAGCTGGCTCCGGAGCGCGGGTTCCTGCCCGAGGGCTCGCAGAAGCATGGCCAGTGGGGAAGCGGCCTGGAGATGCACACCAAGCCCTGGGTCCGTGCCAGGTAACCCCAAATTACACTGCTCATATATTCCCTTACAATGTTAACACTATTATTAATCTCTATATGTTCCCTAATATTAGTATAACTTAAAGTCTACTTTTGCTGGAACATCATCAGCTGCGTAACATTTGTCATACAAGTGTCTGCAGATGCATGTATATCACAGAACGTCCCCGGTATTGCTCACTGCTTTCTAGTTAAGGGTTGCAAGATTGATATTCGGCTAGCTATACTCCTCATGCATGCACTTTTCAAGTCAGTCAGTGAGCGAAAATGCCCATTGTATACCCTGAAGTGTGTGCTGTTCTAGGAAAATGGTCAACAGCAGGGTGGTATGATGTGGCCTGATGTGACGCAGGGTTACTGTTGAGATTATTTTTGCTATAACGCGTCCCGAATTAGGGCTGGGCGATATGACAAAAATATCATATCACGATACTTGAGGACATTTCTACGATACACGATGCGCATCATGATTTATAATTTAGCTAACAATCTGTCCACAAAACAGTAGTAAACTTTGACGATGGACAAAAGATTAAGATTTTTTTTACTGTCAAATCAACAGCATCCATTCAGTACCATTTTAATTTGTAACGATTAAAACCAAAATAATACATCACCATACCAACGATATCTGAGAAAAGTGTATCGCGTAATCACTTATCATGATATTGATATTATATCCATATATCGCCCAGACCTATCCCGAAGTGTTTTCTTCCTCTTATACCACAGCAGTTTGCCAACAATTACAACTTTTTTTTTCTTTATTAAAGTACAGCATGTTGTATTTTTATCCATTGATAGTTACATAGAACTGCCATCAGAGCTGCTGTTATAGAAAACACCAAATGAAACAACTTACTTTTTTTTAAAAATCTTTTATTTTATATTGTTTTTTGCCAATGGGTGTCACAAGTGCACAGTTTTTCTACATGATCTCCATTTTGTTCCAATGCTTAATGAGTGACAAGATTCCTCTGGGGGGGGGGGGGGGGTTAAGAGGGTTAACAAAAACTGTTAAGGTTTTTGTTAGACTCTTCTTTCGTACATACATTTTCTTACATGGCACCTTTTTTAATTTCCAGTAAAACCTCAAGGACCTTTAGGTCAGACCAAATTTTAAGCAACATCGAAAGGAATAGAGAGTAAATAATTTAAGTACAGTATATAATAAGGCAGATATTTGGTGAAGGATCAGAATTTGTTGTGAAACAACAAACACTTTTGTGGTCAGATGTTTCGCCTGATCCGTTATACCTGGATTAAGTACATTATTGTATGTTAAACCTCCATTCTTGACTTTTTAATGTAGCCTCACGTGGTTGTTTTGTCATCCAGAGCCCGTCGTGATTATTGGGAGAAGCTGAAGCCTGCCTCCGGCCGCCCGTTCTGCCCATCCATGTCCGTCCCGGACAGCTGGGGTGTCACTAAAGGCCACCCGGAGCTGATGCAGCAGAAAGAGGCCACCACTCAGGATCAGCTGCGCCCGCTGTTCGCCAAGTCCGAAGCCAAGTGCTGAATATGGAGATGAAGGAAAAACCCACGCTCACCCCTGCCAATCAGAGTGTGGGAAACCAAGAGAGAAGAGGGGGGAGGAAATGGATTGGAAAAAGACGAGACCTTTCTCTCTCCCTCTCGTTCTCTTTTATTAGTTTACATATAATTCAAACTGAAATGTTCATTGGCATGTTTTTGCCAGGACCATATTTCTATCAAAAGAAACTCTATTCTTTTTCTCCAGCCTGCGAAAGCAGTGTTTAGACTAAAAAGTACATTCGTAATCATACCTGCGCACCGTGGCCTTTGTGTCTTACTGTACGATATCGATGCTAACATATTGGCTTATACTCTGTGAGTCGATTTCACCTGTCTGATGACTCTCTGTGGCACTGTACAACTCTTCGCTACTGAGACGAGCAAAGCTGCGTGACCACATTTGAGCCTTTCGGGGTCGTTCGAAATTCCAGGTTCGGCGAACACTCCAGGCTTTCGATGGTGTCTGATGTTTTGCATTTTGTTATTGACTTAATGCTTCATTAAACACATCAATGTGATGTCTGTGTTTTTGTCTGCTTTTATCTTCATTCTAGTTTGCATTTAACTTCAATATCACGCACACAAAGATAAATTGTGCTCCCTGTTTTGGTCATTTCGATATCAACTTCCAGATGGGCTCAATGAATAAAATGAAGAGCTCTCTAGTCAACTAAAGGAAAAGGCAGGTGTAGATAAAGTTAAGTCTTGATGAATGATCACAGCTATTAGTTGATATGAGCTAAAAAGGCACAAACTACTTTTCTGTTGGTATTCAGTAATATTATGCAATACAACTAAGCACTATATACTGGAACTATAACTATAGAGCCCATGACATCGTAGGTCCTGACATTCTTCGCCTTATCAAAAACAATATCATTAACAAAAATTTTAATTATGTTGGCATTAACAATTTTTTTGTGTTAAAGTATTTTCAATATTTATTTTTTATTTCTTATTGTTGCTATAATTATAAATAGATTGTTTTTTTTCAGAAACAAAATTTTAAACAAAAATTTAAACTCAAAGTTAACAAAAACTAAAAAAACAATATTGTATATTTATGAATAATAATAATAATACTAATAACAATACTAAAACATGAGCATTTGTGCACAATACCAAAATGCTGCTTCTTCTTCTAATATTAGAAATGGATAGTTTTTCAAAAACAATTTATTTAGCTTATCATTTTATTAACAAAACTGATGATTAATTGTCTACTAATATATACAGCTATAATATAATTGCACATACTTTTATGCTTCTAAAACATTTCTAAACATCAGTGGGTAATAATCGTGTATACGTAAATGTTTTAAAACATTGTCGGGTATTATAAAGCTAATGTGTAAGTAATCACTGCCCCCTAGTGGATTTGGTTTTTAAAAAGGTTCTTTTAGAAGACCACTTCCGGTTTTAAGATCTTAAGGGACATCTGAGGCAGCTTGTCATCTCTGCATGTGTTGAAAGAAATGGCATTAGGTAGAATTTTGCAGAGAAGAGATCAATGATTGACTGGAAAGCAATTAGAAACCCTTTCAATCAGACCATCTGAAGGAATTAAGCTTTTTTCTTTAAACATAACATTTAGTCATTAGTGAAAGAGCATACTGTGTGTGTCAGTCTGTTTATTACTGCTTATAAATGTGCAATAACACTTCAAATGCTGTGCAGACTGAGGTGTATGTGATTTAGAAAGAGAGTTTACCTCAGTAACTCAATAAAACCTAAATAAATCATGTCGGTTTGGGTTTAATGTGTTCTGTCCATGGAAAGTTCAGGAATGAAAAGGTGTATGGCTCTAATAAATTCACCAAATATTATTATACAGATTTAAATAATGTTCAGGAAATAGTTAAAGGAGTCCCTGATTACAGAAAGTTTCAGAAACGTGTTTAAAGGGAAATGCATTTTTAAAAATCTTATTAATAATGCAGATATTTTTCTTCTTCTTCTTCGTATTGTTGTTGTTAGTGGAAAGTTCAAGAATTTAAAGCTTTATGGCCGTAATACATACACAAAATATGATGATAGAGATTTAAATATTTTTCAGGAAATACATTTAAATTTAAGAGAAGCCCCTGGCTATGGATAGTTTGAGAGACTACATTTGAAAAAATAAAATAAAAATGTCATCAGTAATATGGACATAGAATAAAAAATCACTGTATTATTATTATTGTTGTTGTTGTTGTTTTTCGTGGACAGTTATTATATACAGTGCATCCGGAAAGTATTCACAGTGCTTCACTTTTTCCACATTTTGTTACGTTACAGCCTTATTCCAATATGGATTAAATTCATTATTTTCCTCAAAATTCTACAAACAATACCCCATAATGACAACATGAAAGAAGTTTGTTTGAAATCTTTGCAAATTTATTAAAAATAAAAACAAAAAAAGCACATGTACATAAGTATTCACAGCCTTTGCTCAATACTTTGTTGAAGCACCTTTGGCACCCATTACAGCCTCAAGTCTTTTTGAGTATGATGCTCCAAGCTTGGCACAAATATTTTTGGGCAGTTTCTCCCATTCTTCTTTGCAGGACCTCTCAAGCTCCATCAGGTTGGATGGGGAACGTTGGTGCACAGACATTTACAGATCTCTCCAGAGATGTTTAATTGGGTTCAAGTCTGGGCTCTGGCTGGGCCACTCAAGGACATTCACAGAGTTGTCCTGTAGCCACTCTTTTGTTATCTTGGCTGTTTGCTTAGGGTCTTTGCCCTGTTGGAAGATGAACCTTCACCCCAGTCTGAGGTCCAGAGCGCTCTGGAGCAGGTTTTCATCAAGCTTGTCTCTGTACATTGCTGCATTCATCTTTCTCTTGATCCTGACTAGTCTCCCAGTTCCTGCCGCTGAAAAACATCCCCCCAGCATGATGCTGCCACCACCATGCTTCACTGTAGGGATGGTATTGGCCAGGTGATGAGTGGTGCCTGGTTTCCTCCAGACATGATGCTTGCCATTCAGGCCAAAGAGTTCAATCTTTGTTTCATCTTGGTCTGAGAGTCCTTCAGGTGCCTTTTGGCAAACCCCAGGTGGGCTGTCATGTGCCTTTTACTGAGGATTGACTTCCGCCTGGCCACTCTACCATCCAGGCCTGATTGGTGGAGTGCTGCAGAGATGGTTGTTCTTCTGGAAGGCTCTCCTCTCTCCTCCGAGACACGCTGGAGCTCTGTCAGAGTGACCATCGGGTTTTTGGTCACCTCCCTGACTAAGGCCTTCTCCCCCGATTGCTCAGTTTGGCCGGGCGGCCAGCTCTAGGAAGAGTCCTGCTCGTTCCTAACTTCTTCCATTTACGGATGATGGAGGCCACTGTGCTCATTGGGACCTTCAATGTTGCAGAAATGTTTCTGTACCCTTCCCCAGATCTGTGCCTCGATACAATCCTGTCTCGGAGGTCTCCAGACAATTCCTTGGACTTCACGGCTTGGTTTGTGCTCTGACATGCATTGTTAACTGTGGGACCTTATATAGACAGGTGTGTGCCTTTCCAAATCATGTCCAATCAACTGAATTTACCACAGGTGGATTCCAGTCAAGTTGTAGAAATATCAAGGATGACCAGTGGAAATGTGGAAAAAGTTAAATGCTGTGAATACTTTCTGGATGCACTGTATTATAAAATTATATAAAAGTATATGCATATTATAAAATGTTATGTTCCTAATAAATAGACTAAATATGCAAAAGGACTACAAAAACTTTAAGAACCCCTGTTTAAAGGACCATCCAGGGTTTTTTTTTTTTTTACATTGTTATCAGTAATCATTATATAGCAAAAAAAGAGTAATTTTATTCATTCCATTATTATTATTATTGTTGTTGTTGTAGTAGTTTTAGGACCATAGTTATAAATAGACAAAACATTATGTAAATAATACCCTGTCCCTGGCTACAGAATGTCTGAGAAGCCCTGTTTAAAGGGTCATGAATTTTATTTTATTATCATCAGTAATACAGATATAGAGTAAATTTAATTTTTTGTCATTATTATTATTATTTCTTTGTGTGTGAAAAGTTCGTGAATAAATTTAGAGAATCTGCATTTTTTTTAATTATACCTTAAAACGTACTTGCATTTATTATTATTTTCAGGAAATATTTTTAGGCTACAAAAAATTGAGAAACCCCATTTAAAAGAACTTTTTTTATTGTCATAAAAAACGATTATAATATAAAAGGTAATTAAATCTTTTTTTCCCCACAGGTCCTCCTCATATAAGATTATAGTTTATAGTTTAATATGAGATAGATATGATGTTTATCATGCTTTGGCGAGCCCTCCCGCAACCTTCACTGCGTCAGCACGTACAGTGCGTGCCCCACGTGCCGGATGTTTATGTCTTACACTTCCGCTACGTCACCAGACAGACAGGCTGGAGTCGTCAGATGAAAACAGACTGTTGCGCAGAGGAAAGGATGCTGCTGATGGGGGAAAACACACACACACACACACGTATTAGCGACATTATTATTATTATTTGATTAGTGACAAGGTTTAGGGTTATAGCAGCGCTCACAGTTAGCTTTTGTTTGCTTTAGCTAGCTAACGGATCCGTTAAAAACAAAGCCTGGTGTGTGACGTCACGGCAAACCTCCTAACGGACTTTTTTTTCTCTCTCTCTGAGCGGACAGGAAGGAGCGCTCGAGCCGACCGCCTTGATCCCGCCCTCTGCTTTCCGCTCGAGCGCCTGACGTCACGGCAGGACCCTCACGCGCCTTGCGCTTGTAAACAGATCCTCCCACGTGACCGAGTGAGCAGCGCGCGAGCCCAGTCGACTCCCGCATTGTCCTCTCCGCCTGCGGGACAACACAAAAGGCAAGAAGGGGAGGGAAAAAAAACCCAAAAACTAAACAAACAAACAAAGGCGAGAGTCTTACAAAAAACAAACAGGTACTTGAGAGAACAGGTGGAGAGGAAAGGAGGAGAAGAGAAGAAAGGATGAGGATGAAGAGAGACGGGCTTCAGCTTCGTACGGGCCGGAATCAGAAGTGTGCGCGAGATGTTTATTTTAATCCACGACTGTTGTGTAGTTTAGAGTTTGACGGTTTTCTTTAAATTGACCTGACGTAATAACGGATGCGCTTCACCACGACGTCGTCATCGAGCTGACATCCGAAATCAATTCGTTATTTATTTGTTTTTCTTTATTTAAAAAAAAAAAAAACAACCCGGGGTTTGTATTGTTGTTATTAGCCGCGGTTAGCTAACCGTCCGATGTCATTCACAATGGAGGAGTCTTTGGAGTCCGGTTGGGTTTCAGTTAGGCCGAACGTCTTCGAGGAAAAAGAGAAGCACAAATTCGTCTTCATCGTGGCCTGGAACGACATCGAGGGCAAGTTCGCGGTCACCTGCCACGACCGGACGGTGCAGAAGCGCAGCGCGGGGGCTCGGGACTCGGTGGCCGAGGTGGCGGAGGGAGGCGGCACGCTGCTTCAGGACAAACGTCCCGTGGCGTCGAAGAGCTCGAGAGAGAAATCCACAGATAAATCCAACAAGCATGCGCGAAGCCCGAGCAAAACTGCCGCGCTCGCTGACATCGAAGTTCTCGAGCCCGCGTCCGTCGCCGACACCGACACCGACGCGCGTTCTCAGGACGACGCGGACGCCGGCGTCCCCGTCATCGTCGACTCGAGCTGGGCCGGCCTGTTCTCCTTCCAGGACCTGCGTGCGGCTCACGCGCAGCTCTGCGCGGTCAACTCGGACCTCGAGCCGTGCCTGCCGCCGTTCCCCGAGCACGAGCATCAGTCGGCCATGTGGTCGGTGCTGTTCGGCGTCGCGGAGGTCACGCGGCGCGACACGGAGGCGCTCTGCTACCAGCTGCAGGTGTACCTGGGCCACGCGCTGGACACGTGCGGCTGGAAGATCCTCTCCCAGGTGCTGTTCGCGGACGGGGACGATTCTGAGGAGTACTACGAGAGCCTGAGCGAGCTGCGGCAAAAGGGCTACGAGGATGCTCTGCAGCGGCAAAAGAAGCGCCTTCACGAGGTGAGACCCGCGACAAAAGTTCTTTTAACGCCAAGAGAGAGGGGGGTGCCAAAACATAAAGTTGGAGGGGAGTAGAGGGACACTAGAAGAACATGCATTATGGTCCATTCCGGAAGAGTTAGCTTGAGTGTCAGTGCTGAGCAAAGCTGTGAACTTCACAGTGCTTCGTGACATCATAACATCACAGTAAAATTTGCATGCATTTTTTTTTTTTTTTTACACACGTTCAGCGAACATTTTGTCATTTTTCGTAGTAACATCCTGGAAAAAAGCGATCCACGAATTAAGACGAATAAGACCGGACATTTGATCGTGGCGTCCTATAAAAGGAGGAAGGGTTATTGTGTCTGTTTAACCGACCCGCTAAACACGCTGCGGTGGCTGAGCTGCGTTAGTGGAAGCTTTAGTGCATGTCGCTCTTAGGAGGCGCTCTTTCACTCTGTAGTTGTTTTCAGCTCCCTGTGAGCTTCCCCTTAATGGAGTTTTGTGGGCATCGGTAAATGTAAATTAGCGCGGATTACACACATGAATATGAAGAAAATCAGCAGAACTATCATATCATGGTAGTCGAGGACATTTCTACAATGCGTATCACCGTATATAATTTAACTAACAAACTGTCCGCAAAACTGTAGTAAAATTAACTGTTTAAAAACCTCGTTAAACTGAGTTTGACGATACTTTCCTTTACTTCCTGCTAAGACAAGGAAGTTTATTTTTTTAAATTACGTCTAATCAACAGTATCAGTTCAGTATCATTTAATCTGTAACAATTAAAAACGTAAACAGTAAATCGCCACACCAACGATTTCTCCAAACAGTATCACGTAAATTATTTATCACGCTATCGATAATATATGGATATATCGACCAGCCCTAGCACAACTTATGGCACGTATGGCTTTAAGCTTATTAAAAGGTAGATACACCGCTGCTCTTGATAAACATACACGATTCAGTTCATCTGTTAATAATCAGGTGGAGGAAGTGGGTCAGAGCTGGGTTTTTTTTATCTTCACACCCGATCATTAATTGACGATTCAGGTGTGTTACAGGACAATTAAAAAAAACAAACATTTCCTCGATCTGCCCATAAAAACTCCACAGTTCTTGGAAATTCTGGCTTTGTTTACGTTTGTGTTGTTAAACTTTAACGGTCGGTGCCAGACGCCTGATACACGTTTAACGTGACGTGTCAGAGCAGATCTCATCTGGACATCGTCAATGGTCGCGTTCCAAAGGTGGACCCGCTGCTTTTAATATTTAATCAATGGACCTGCAGACCTTCAGTGTCGCAATTTCATCTGTGGAGTACAAACACGGCTCCAAAAACAGAGCGACGCCGAACAAAGCCTTAATTCATAGCACGCGGACCGTTCAGGTGAAAAAGCGAACGTACAGGGGCGTTCGAGTCAACGCTAGAGACGCACGCGGCTCTGAATGGGTTTTTGTGTTGTTTTTTTCCTCAGAGCCCCTGAGCTGCCATCTGTTGACCTTTATCTCACTGAAACCTGATCTGTTCTGCTGCAGTCAGCAGTTTGCGCTGAGCCGAGGCCTGCGTGAAGTGAAGTCGACCGTTTGGGGAGGGAAAAAATAAAATAATCAGCAAGAGATTAGTGCTGTATGAGCATGATTGAGTAGCAAAACCGTTAAAAACGAGCCGGAACATAATTAAGAGGCATAAATTCTGGCTTCCTGGTCGGGAATAAGACTAAAACGATGATCACGTAGCTTTGGAAGAAAACGAACTGCATCCTTTTGTTGTACACGGCGTCGAATACGTATTTGATTCCGAAGCAGCTATTTTAATTTTCAAAAGCAATCAAAAATAAACGTACGTTTATAACGTTTATATAAACGTAAAGTAATTTCCAGCCGTTATTAGGAATCGACGTTGTCTGTGCTGTCGTATTCCCGATTCTGATTGGTCAGAAGGTGGATCTGGTAGTAGATCCTGCTACAAGGCAAATCACGGGTTTACAGTACTCTCATAACGCGCTAACAGATTAAAAACCACGTGTAATTGCTGATACGGCGACGTTTTCTGTGTGGGGGTTTTTATTTAGCGTTTTTGGAAGGAGTCTCCAGTGTCAGCGCGTTGTAAGTGTCAGACCGTAACTGCGAGGAAACGGCCGTTTATTGCCGCTATAAAATAAGCGATAACCGTAACGTGACTATAAATGAATAAAAAGTACATTCGTTGTTCATTAATAAGTATTTGGTGTGGACGTGGTGTCGGTTCCGAGTAGCGGCGCTTCTTAAAAGCCCAGATAAAGCGATTTGCCGTGTCAATAATTAATCCGACTCTGACCTCGTCAGTATCGCTCTGACTGATTACACTTTTACGCCTCTATATTTGGTCCGCTGTCCATACGAAGGTGTGTTTTGTTTTGTTTTGTTTACAAATTATTAATAAACTCGAAGTGCTTTATTGATCTCGTGTAACGTCTGGAGTGAAGCATGGATAGATCCAAGGCCGTGGATATAAACAGAAACCCACGTCCCGCTCTGAACAGTCGTGCAGCAGGTTGTCCTGACGTCCAGCGTTCGGTGTTACGGAGGGAGAATCATGGTCAGATCAAGGCTCTCTCTTCAAACGGGAGTGAGCGATACTGACGAGAGAGAAAGAGTGTGTGTGAGTTGTGTATTGTGTGTGTGTAAAGAAGGAAAAAAGGGGCTGAGAATGTGAATTGGCATCATGGACATGTGAAGAGAATCAAAGCTTCGAGGGTGTTTAAAGTAACAAAGACAGGAAGACATTACAGCAGGGTGGGGAAGGTTTCCAAACAGGAAGTGACACTGTAGTTCTGAGTGTGTGTTGGCTGGTGAGGGCACCCTGGAAAAGCAGAGTTTTTTTTAAATATTTTATTTAAATCTTTTTTCCAACCACCGCCTAAAACAGGAGAATAATAGCGGGAGTGGATGAAAAAACATCCAAAATGGCTGCTGTTCATTTGACTGGATTTCGTTTAACGTTTAAAGACCAGGTTTAAGTCCAGTATGGGCCTCACCGACCGCTCGCCTTCACACCGTTCTTCAGAGGAACAGCTCAAGAACTTTCCGCCACTTTCCGTCGTCAGCTGTTGGCGTCAGATCCAAGCAGGCTTGTTCGTCAAGAGCCGAGATTTCCCAGACTCCTCCGGGATCGTCTGCAGGACCACTGTCAGCTTGGCAGTAAAGTGGTTTGTTATCAAGCGCAGCTGGGATTGGCTGATAGCGTGAAATACGCCACGGCCGGCGCCGCTCTCGGGAGCCAAGTCAATATTTAGAGCGTTGGAATTGTTGGCGTCGATTTTTAAACAGTTTACGCCAATGCCTTTATGATGGCATGCAGAGCTTGTGATGGATTTAGCAAATATATGAGACATTTAGACATTAGAAATAACATATGTACATAATTTCTCTCTCTCTCACCCTCTCTTTCTCTCTCTCTCTCTTGCCCTGATCGATAATTGTAAAAACTTAAATATCTTCAGCATAATTTCCTCTTCATCTGCTTTGCGCTTGTTCTAAACTTTTCCGACACTGGAAAATCTTCAGGGCAGAGGACTGTGTGATTTTCCCGGTATCAAGACAAGCTGGCGTTGTTGTTTTTTGTCTTATTAACTTCAAAAGAGAGGCCTGGTGAAAGGAAATTGACATTCCACAGCATTATGCAGTCCATACAGGATTTATTTTATTGTTCAGGCTAAAAACGCTCGATTTTGCTGCGGCTTTTTTCAAACGTTGAGTTTTTTTGTGCATTATTTGTGGAAAACTACTTTTTGCACAAAAACGCGATCGCAAAAAAAATTTGTCTTTTCGTGGCGATGTTCGTTGGTAAACGAGACCTTGTAGCTTCGGTTGAACGCACGTCGTAACGACGTCACATGACATGTCTCGGCCCTGACCTGCGGAAAATCTGCGGTAATTCTGAAAATGTCCAAGTTCATCCGAATATCACGGAGTTTGTTTGATTTTGCGATCGTGAAATCCTGGAGGGACTGTGTAAATGTGACTATAAATGGATGAAAGTATGTTGTATGTCATACTTTAATAAATAGAAGTGAATAAAAAGCATGAACACTATCTGATCGTATAATGTAGCTTCGTCTGTATTAATGCACATAATCAGCTGACTAGCTCAGTGTATGTTATTACATGATGTTTTTGTCCTCAGCAAAGATATAAGACTGTGTGTGCAGCACGCTGGAGTTTACTCGCACGGTGGGCTAGTGGTGGATTTCTGATTCGTCCATAACTGAGAGAAGTACAGAGAAACAATGTGTGTGAGAGAGAGTGAGTGAGAGAATGAGAGAGAATGAAGGAGAGAGAGAAAGAGAATGAGGGAGGGAGAGAATGAGAGAGAATGAAGGAGAGAGAGAATGAGAGTGAGAAAGAGAATGAAGGAGAGAGAGAAAGAGAATGAGGGAGGGAGAGAATGAAGGAGAGAGAGAATGAGAGTGAGAAAGAGAATGAAGGAGAGAGAGAAAGAGAATGAGGGAGGGAGAGAATGAGAGTGAGAGAGAGTGAGAATGAGGGAGGGAGAGAATGAGAGAGAATGAAGGAGAGAGAGAATGAGGGAGAGAGAGTGAGAGAATGAAGGGGAGAGAGAGGGAATGAGAGTGAGAATGAGTGAGAAAGAGAATGAGGGAGGGAGAGAATGAGAGTGAGAGAGAGTGAGAATGAGGGAGGGAGAGAATGAGAGAGAATGAAGGAGAGAGAGAATGAGGGAGAGAGAGTGAGAGAATGAAGGGGAGAGAGAGGGAATGAGAGTGAGAATGAGTGAGAGAGAGAATGAAGGAGATAGAGAGAATATGAGAGAGAATGAGGCAGGGAGAGAATGAGAGAGAATGAAGGAGAGAGAGAATGAGAGTGAGAAAGAGAATGAAGGAGAGAGAGAAAGAGAATGAAGGAGAGAGAGAATGAGAGAGTGAGAAAGAGAATGAGGGAGAGAGAGAGAGAATGAAGGGGAGAGAGGGAATGAGAGTGAGAATGAGTGAGAGAGAATGAAGGAGATAGAGAGAGTGAGAGAGAATATGAGAGAGAATGAAGGAGAGAGAGAAAGAGAATGAGGGAGAGAGAGAATATGAGAGAGAATGAGGGAGGGAGAGAATGAGAGAGAATGAAGGAGAGAGAGAATGAGAGTGAGAGAGAATGAAGGAGAGAGAGAAAGAGAATGAAGGAGAGAGAGAATGAGAGAGTGAGAAAGAGAATGAGGGAGAGAGAGTGAGAGAATGAAGGGGAGAGAGAGGGAATGAGAGTGAGAATGAGTGAGAGAGAATGAAGGAGATAGAGAGAGTGAGAGAGAATATGAGAGAGAATGAAGGAGAGAGAGAAAGAGAATGAGGGAGGGAGAGAATGAGAGAGAGAGTGAGAATGAGGGAGAGAGAGAATGAGAGAGAATGAAGGAGAGAGAGAAAGAGAATGAAGGAGTGAGAGAATGACAGAGTGAGAAAGAATGAGAGAGTGAGTGAGAGAATGAAGGAGATAAGAGGGAGTGAGGGAGAGAATGAGAGTGAGAATGAGCGAGAGAGAATGAAGGAGATAGAGAGAGAATATGAGAGAGAATGAAGGAGAGAGAGAAAGAGAATGAGGGAGAGAGAGGGGGAGAATGAAAGAGAGTGAGAGAATGAAGGAGATAGAGAGAGTGAGAGAGAATATGAGAGAGAATGAAGGAGAGAGAGAAAGAGAATGGGGAGAGAGTGAGGGAGAGAATGAGAGTGAGAATGAGCGAGAGAGAATGAAGGAGATAGAGAGAGAATATGAGAGAGAATGAAGGAGAGAGAGAAAGAGAATGAGGGAGAGAGAGGGGGAGAATGAAAGAGAGTGAGAGAATGAAGGAGAGAGAGAAAGAGAATGGGGAGAGAGGGAGGGAGAATGAAATAGAAAGAGAATGAAGAGTGAGAGAATGAAGGAGTGAGAGAATGAAGGAGTGAGAGAATGACAGAGTGAGAAAGAGAATGAGAGAGAGTGAGTGAGAGAATGAAGGAGATAAGAGAGAGTGAGGGAGAGAATGAGAGAATGAAGGAGAGAGAGAATGAGGGAGAGAGAGAGTGAGAGAATGAAGGAGATAAGAGAGAGTGACGGAGAGAATGAGAGCATGAAGGAGAGAGAGAATGAGGGAGAGAGAGAGTGAGAGAATGAAGGAGATAAGAGAGAGTGACGGAGAGAATGAGAGCATGAAGGAGAGAGAGAATGAGGGAGAGAGAGAGTGAGAGAATGAAGGGGAGAGAGAGAGAATGAAGGAGAGAGCAGAGGTCTGTGTCTAGTTCAGCCTGTATAATTTGACTGTCTCAGATTGTTAGAAAAATTCTCTCTCTCTCTCTCTCTCTCTCATGGCAGCTGCTGTTGTAGGATCAGCTCAGATTAGCTCCCACATAAGCAGTCGTGCTGCTCACAGAGCCGAATCTGATTTAATGTCAAACATTTCATTGTGTTCAAGTCTTATTTCATTTACAAAAAGACAAGTGCAAAAAGCCTGACGCTGTTTAATTCGACGCAGCGTGAAGGAAACACAGAAAACGTGGCGAGAAGCTGCTCTCCATGATAACGTCTAATCAGGATAACGTCTCAAAAAACACAACACTCACACGAGCGGGACCAACTCATACGCCTGGTGAAAACGTTTGGAAAGTGTGTTTCACAGCATATCGCTGACGTGTGAATTTAACGCGAGGGTGGGCACAGCTTGTGCGACCTAAAACAATATCCATGTGTCCTAAAAACAGGAACCACAACCTCACACACACTCGCAAGGACAGAAAGGATATTTAAATTCGTCCGTCTCGATGTCCATCGTGACATTCGGAATCTATCGGCGATCCCCGATACTATCGTCCCGGGCCTAGCGCAGGCTTAACGCTTACATTAAACACAACTTTTCCTTCCTCCACGGCGTATCCCGACCCTTCTCTGCGTTAATCACCTAAGCTCCCGAACCGTTCCCAAACTCTGCTTCAACAAAACACACTTTCGAAAAGATTGTAAGCTCCGTTTTTTTCAAAACCTGTAAAAAGTGACCTCATCATCAGCCATCAACATGTGGAAACGACGCTACTGGACGCAGTATGAGTACAAGCACATCTTTGCCCGTCATTCCTCTTAGTGGAACGGCTTGTCCAAATCCCTGGCTGGAAGAAAACAAGCAAAGGAATGGATACAGGAAATGATGAAATGGTGGAACAATACAGTGCATTGAGCCTTTTTTAATTATTTCCCAAGAATAGATCGCCATTATGTAGACGCAAAACAGACAGTTAGCATGCGTTTTATGCACTGATGTCACCTAACTTTGGGAGGAAAACAAAATTATTTGTCCGACTGCTGCTACTTACCGTATTTTAGTCTCGTAGCTACACGTATCTTAGACCCTCCTCCAGAAATTAAACGCTTCCTGAGTTGCGAAACAAAACAAAAACAAAACCCACCGGAGGCTTCTCATACTGTATACTTAGCGATGATTGATTGTTGTATTGTATTTTCGCATTGTTGCCGGAGCTTTGGTTCACCCCGAACTGAAACACTGAAATACTCCGACGCTCAGACGCAACATTGTCGCAAACGGTCCGTGATCACGTGACCGCACGGCGCAAAAACATCCCCGTTCGTAACATAGATTAGAACCCGCTTAGAAACTCGCTCCTCCCGTGGGAATTTTAATGCTGTCCGGGGGGGGGGGGGGATGGGAAAAACGGACATCCCGCTGATAAACTAATCTAGTCCATATAGGGCTAAAAAAAATCTGAAAAATAAGACACCTAAGAAGCGTAAGTAAGGAGTAAACCCTTGTGCGCATGCTCTTAGTGGAAAGTAATCAACGAGATGGTGGTACAATGAAGCGGCGCTACTGTTACCACCTCGAAGCTGATTGTTTTCCAATAACATCATGTCCAGTTGTGTGTTATTCCTCTTGTACCAAATCAATGAGTATACATTTATTGCATTTATTAAAGAACAACGCAGCATACTTTAGAAAAAAAAAAAAAAGTACTTTTTATCTGTTTATGGTTACATTTAATGTCGCCGAATGTCCGCAACTCAAGTCAGTTATATATTAAGGTGTTTGTTGGAGTTTCTGGTGTCCATTCAGGTTTCCTTATATGCAAATAAAAACAATTTGCATATAAACAGGTGGAAGGAAACCTCAGAGCGGAGAGGGAAAGGAGTTCACGTTCATCACGTTTGAGCACACAGCATTATCGCTTAAACACTTTGTGCTTTAAACTGCTTTGAGATCAGTGCAGAAGACAAACACTGTGTCTGAACCAGGGTTAGCTTCAAATACTTCGATAAAATATCCATGGCTGAATATTCAGTACTTTTTACTCAGGAACGTATTCAGTTACGCGACTCGAAAGTGTACCTGATTCAGATTACGTTCAGAATCCATGTTTTACCTGCACGTTCGGAAGAATTATGATGTTTGTTAGGTAAGCGTTTTCTTATGTTGCTTGTTAGTAGTGAGAAGTAGCGTTCGCTCACTGCTTATACACACTACCGGTCAAAAGTTTGTGGACACTCGACTGAAACGTTTCTCACGATGTTAAAAAAAGGTGTGTGATTAAACGTGTGAAATCGTGTTGTAGACAAAAAAAAATAATCATGCCAACGTATTCATCTCTTTCATTAGAAAACTAACATTTTAAACATGTTTTTAAACGGACGACTCGGAGAGGAATATTCCGAAAAGCAGCCGATAAGAGTCCAGTGTCGGTGGGAACTCCTTTAATACTGTTTAAAAAGCATCTCAGGGAAATTCCTCAAGAAATTGGGTGAGAAAACGCCAAGAATACATTTCTGGAAATTCTAGGCAAAAAGGGCATCTACTTTGAAGATGTTAAAATACTAAATTATTTTGATTTACTTTGGATTTTTTTTATCACAACATAATTCCCATAGTTCCTTTTGTGTTATTCCAGAGTTTTGATAACTTTATTATTATTATTCTAAAACGTGGAAAAAAAATAAATTGAGTGTGTCTAAACTTTTGACCGGTAGTGTATTTGAATTGTTTTATATATTTAGAGCACCATGTACAGGACAGCCGCGACGGAGACACTGGACAGCTCCCGAAACATCACAACACTCCTTTATATAAGGAATTCGGACGTTACAAATGACCTATTAAATCAATTTCTCCCGTTCTTTTTCCGTACCGCTTTTCCTACACGGGGTCGCGGGGAGCCTATCCCAGGGAGCACAAGGTGTGGGACACCCTGGACGGGGTGCCAACCCATCGCAGGGCACAATAGCACACACGTTCACATGCTACGGACGATTTAGAGATGCCAGTCAGCCTTCAGAGCATGTCTTTGGACTGGGGGAGGAAACCGGAGTACCCCAAGGAAACCCCCGAAGCATGGGGAGAACATGCAGACCCCACTCCAGTGGAGGCGGGATTCGAACCCCCTCCAACCCCGGCGGTGTGAGGTAAACGTGCTAACCACAAAGCCAAGAAAGTTGAAAGAGATCACTATAGGTTATAAATATGGTAATAACAGTGATAAGATCATGACCTGCTTTTATCAGCCTGATGGAGGATATTTTATGGATGCACTAAACCGACCTTAGATTAGCACTACGGCACTTGTACGGAATCATTCATCCTTCTTTTCAACAGGTGTGTGTTAGAGAGAGTGTGTGTGTGTGTGGAGTAGGTTTTGTACAGTATAATAAACTGTTTTTTCTGCCCATTTTTGGCATTTTGCCTGCTGTGTGTTTGCACACGCACGCACGCGCGCGCTGTGTTTTATTGACTAGATGATATTTAATGTTTGTGCAGGTGGATGCGATGCTGCATGTTCAGGCAGGTCAGGTACAGGTGGACCTCAGAGGTGGGGATTCATGTCCTGGTGTCCTGGACCCAGTTCCTTCATCGAGATGCATGTAAAGCAGCCGACGGTTCAGTGCAGTATGATTTTAGATTTAGTGTTTTGATGTGGTGTGAGATGATGCTGTGCAGTACAGTGTGGGAATCTTCATTTTTTAGAATATATATATATATATATATATATAATATATAATTTTAAAATGAATCTAAAATAATACCTTCTGACTTGGCATTCGAGCCCTGTCGGAAAACTAGTTCCAAACACGCACGTTACTGAGTGTGACAGGTATACAGGCTACACCTTGTCATTATGACTGACAGCCATAGAGGCCACGCCTCCTTATTGAGAGTTCACAGAGGACATGCGTCCTTCACCTAGAGCGACAGGCACACTGGGGCAAAAAAGGGAGTTGCATACCCACTGTAAGTACCGAGGAGGTAAAAGTGCAGCGTGTTTGGCTTTATCTGAAATGACCTTTGACACAGCCGGGCTGCGAGCTCCCCCTCTCCACGGCGACCAGCGGCTAAGGTAAACAGAGGGAGCAGTGTTGGAGCTGAATCAGCCAGTGTTTCCTCTCTGAGAGCTCTGAGAGCTAACGGCATAGTGTGTGTGTATGTGTGAGAGAGAGAGAGAGAAAGCACAAGCTTAAGAAAGACTAAAGAAAGAATGGCCAATTCACACCAAAAGTGCTTCTGGTGCATTTTTAGTCGCGTGTTTTACAGCGCAGATGTGCTTTCTTTTTTAACCGTTATGATCCACACCAGATCCTCTAGGCACATGACGTCTCTAAAAATACCACCACATCTGTCCTGTTTTTTTTGGAGGGTTTTTTTATTTTATTATTATTATTATTATTTATTATTTTATGAGCTCTGTCTGTGGTTGTTCTCTTGTGCATTGCATAGTGAAGTGCAGACGTTCGACAACATTAAACATAACTGTAAACGGATAAAAAGTACTCGTTAAAAATTGTTGTCATATATAAGCATGAGATGAATAAAACACTTCCAGATGTGCTGTTCAGGGTGGTAACAGTGACTCTGCTTGATGGCAGGCCACATCACACCACTCCATCTTTGATTACTATTCCTATAACATCACACACACACACACACCAAGTATCTTATTCTTTACGTGTACTCCGGTGAACTTCAGCTGTCCCTGGTCCTCCATGTTCCTTAGGATTTCTGCAAAGAATGAGTGTGTAAAAAAGAGGGAGTCGGATGGAGAGGTGGAGAGAAAGGGAAATGGGACGAGAGATGAAAAGAGCGTGGGAGAGAAGAGACGGGATAATAAGGTAACAGGATCAGAGCGAGGGAAGGACGAAAGATGGATTCGGGAAGGGAGGGAACGAGAGGTATATTGATAGACGGAGAAAGAGAACGACGGAGAGACCGTTCATTGAGCACAGAGTTGAAGAGATGAATATCAGTGTGGAGAGAGAATGTGGAGAAATCCCACGTTATTATGAACGCATGTCGTTTCAGGCAGGTCTGAATAGCGATAAAGCATTTTAGTGTTTGTGTGTGTTGTGTAGGTGTGTGTCTTTTAGCAAGCTAAAGAAAAGTGGTGGCTAATGTAATGTTATAACGTATGGCCAGCTGGCTAGCTGGTTCAACGCATTCAGTTTTAACTTGCGGTCACAACTTACGTCAAGTCAAAACAAAATGGCCGCCCACAGCATCAGAAGTAAACAAGGTAGCACTTCTTATCTTTAAGTGAGATATATTGTATATGGGACACCCTTTATATATAACTGTGAGAATGTCTTAAGAACACTTTCTCTCTCTCTCTCTCTCTGTAGCTGTTGGAGAAGCAGCGAGGCATGGAAAGCATGGTGGAGCTGCTGCAGTTGTACTCGGAGCAGGACGAGGCGTACGGCGATCTGGTGGAGGCCACCACTGAACTCTACCACTACCTGCTGCAGCCCTTCAGAGACATGCGAGAGCTCGCCATGCTGCGCCGACAGCAAATAAAGGTCAGAAACACACGCTCCATAAATATTTAAAGATGTACACCGACAAATCTGTTTACAAACACAAACGGGTTTAATACATGCTCACAATAAATGGCCTGTGCATACAACAATCAAATGCACTCATGTACACACACACAGAATCACTCACACTACTACTCGCACATCTACTTGTGTGAAGGGACCGTTTTTTGTCCATTAACTTTTTTTTTCAGTAGTAAAATTTAAGACCATTTCAGTTCCTGTTTGTAACACTACAAAAGGTGGAAAACATCACATGTACTTATGCACAGCACTTTTGTTATCGTGACATGAGATCGCGTCCTCATATTCGCCACTCCTAGCGCCCAGTGCTCGTACACGTTTATCTCTTTCCGGATTTCTTTCTTTAATTTCGTTTCAGGATACGGTGTTTAATCTGAGTGGTCATGACCTCCTGTTTGCGCCGGGTTGCCATAGTGACCTTCATAAGCTACTGGGATCATTTTATTAAGGGCAGTGTGTGACTGGGGATTGGGACAGAGAGAGACTTAATGGAGATGGGATGTGAGACACACCACCAGAGAGAGAGAGAGAGAGGATAGAAGACACAGACAGGGCAGAGAATGAGACTTAACAGAAACAGGATGTGAGACACACCACCAGAGAGAGAGAGGGAGATGCATGTGTAGCAGTGTGATATAGGACTCTTGATAGTGGAATGTTTGTAGGATTTATATGGAATTATCATTGTAACCAGCACAAGACCTGATTACATTTTGGAATTGATCCAAATAGGTTCAAGGTCACAGCAAGGTCAAATAGTTTCATTGAAGAAATAGTTTTTCCTTCAATAGCTTCCTTCACGTTCATCATACAGAGATGTGACTCACACTTTCAGGTCTCTCTACCTGTCTCTCTCTCTGCCTGTTTGTCTGAAGGTCTATCTGTCTCTCTCTCTCTGCCTGTCTATCTGTCTCTCTCTCTCTGTTTGTCTGAAGGTCTCTATCTGTCTCTCTCTGCCTGTCTATCTGTTGCTCTCTCTCTTTGTCTGTAGGTCTCTCTATCTGTCTCTCTCTCTGTTTGTCTGTCTGTTGCTCTCTCTCTGTTTGTCTTTAGGTCTCTCTATATGTGTCTCTCTCTGCCTGCCTATCTGTCTGTCTGTCTCTCTCTACCTGTCTGTCTGTCTCTCTCTACCTGTCTGTCTGTCTCACTGTCTCTCTCTACCTGTCTGTCTGTCTGTCTGTCTCACTGTCTCTCTCTACCTGACTGTCTGTCGCGTACAAATTAGTTACAAGCAGCGTTAGACTTGTGTCAGTGTCGAGCTCTACTTGTCTTGATAAACACTTTTTTCAGTTATTAAGTGTAGGTTATGTGGATTGTCCTTCGTAGCAGTCCCTGTGAATGAGCCATTACTATAGCTGTTAGCAGGAATTATTATACTTCCAGACAGACAGGAGTTACTCAAAAAGTGAAAGTGTGTGTGTGTGCTCTTACACACTGCATACACCGTACTGAGTGTCTTTACTCTTCTACAGGAAGTTTTCCCTGAACGCTGTCGCTATCTCCGGCTCGTTCATCAGGGATCTGGAATTCTGTGAAGCCACTTCGGGACAGTGCGCATCGCTGTACGAATGAAACAAACAGAATTAAAGGGTTCGGTTGTGATTATAACAGTAAAGTGTGTGTAGATAGTGAGTCTGTGAATCAGCGCCGTTCTCCTGCTGGCTCCGTGTACGGCCTGTCAGTGGCTTCGCCCTAAACAGAGCCAGTTATAGCACTGGAGTTCAGCACACACACACACACACACACAAACACACACACTCTGTTCTGTAATGTCGATGTGCTCGACAGCGAGCTCAGTGCGAGTCCTTATTGACTGGAAGCCAAGAGCATTAACTGATTATGTGGATCCGGTTGCGTTATTGGAAGACTCTCACTCTTTCTTCCCCACATTATTTTACTCTAACCACTTTTGCGCAATTTTTATAAAATAAATATGGCTGTGCTTTTTTTTTTTTCTTCTTCTTCTTTACTCAGAAGAAATAAGATGTACAGCTGTTCCGAAAGTTTATATTGGTTCAGATTTTCATCAAAAGGAAAAGTCTGTCCTTTTTGCTTGCGCCTGCTCTGTCGCTCTCCGTTTGTCTGTAGGTCTCTCTCTCTCTCTCTCTGTCTCTGTCTCACTATCTGCCTGTCTGTCGCTCTCTCTGTTTGTCTGTAACTCTCTCTCTGTCTCTGTCTCGCTATCTGCCTGTCTGTCGCTCTCTCTGTTTGTCTGTAGGTCTCTATCTCTGTCTCGCTCTCCGCCTGTCTGTCACTCTCTCTGTTTGTCTGTAGGTCCCTATCTCTGTCTCGCTCTCCGCCTGTCTGTCTCTCTCTGTTTGTCTGTAGGTCTCTCTCTCTCTATCTCTGTCTTGCTATCTGCCTGTCTGTCGCTCTCTCTGTTTGTCTGTAGGTCTCTCTCTCTCTATCTCTGTCTTGCTATCTGCCTGTCTGTCGCTCTCTCTGTTTGTCTGTAGGTCTCTCCGCCTGTCTGTCGCTCTCTGTTTGTCTGTAGGTCTCTCCGCCTGTCTGTTGCTCTCTCTGTTTGTCTGTAGGTCTCTCTATCCCTGTCTCGCTCTCCGTCTGTCTGTTGCTCTCTGTCTGTAGGTCTCTCTCTCTCTGTTTTTCTCTTGGTCTGTCTCTCTCTCTTGCTTGTGCGCTTTCTGCCTCTCTCTGTTTGTCTGTATGTTTCTCTGTCTGTCTCTCTCTCTGCCTGCCTGTCTGTTTCTCTATCTGTGTTTGTCTGTTGGTCTCTCTGTCTCTCTGTTTGTCTGTAGGTCTCTCTACCTGGCTCTTGCTCTACCTGTCAGGCTCTCTCTCTTCCTGTGTTTGTCTGTAGGTCTCTTGCTGTGCCTGTCTATGTGTTGCTATCTCTGTTTTGTCTGTAGGTCTCTCTATCTGTCTCTCTCTCTCTCTGTATCTATTTTGCTCCGTCTGATCTAGTTTGTCCCTGTCCCCGCGTGCTCTCTCTGTCTTTCTTTTTCTCTCTGTGCTGCTCTTTCTCTCTCTGTCTGTCTGTCTCCCTCTTTCTCTCTTGTTCTCTTTCAATTTCTGTCTCTCTCTGTAATCCCCTCTCTGTTTCTCTCTCTCTCTGTCGCTCTGTCCCTGACTGAACCTCTTCTTCTGAAGGCCACTTCACACCGTGTTCGAGTCCTGCGATGTGTTACGGCTCTGCGCTCGCCTCGTCTCCCTGCAGTCCAGTCTGATTATTCCAGAATCTGCTATGGATTAACCAGCCTGCCAACAACACACTGCAGCATAACTCTGGCCTTGTGTTTTTATTTCTTTTCTTCTGTAGTGGATTTGTTAGCTTATTGCTTAGCAGCGAGGCCCAGGGAGCTGTTCTGTGTCAGGAATCCTGCCAGCTGCCGAGCTTTAAACCTTGGCATAAAGATCCGTGCTGCCTGAGACGACGAAGCATGGCTGTGCTCTCATTTACGCTCCGGCCTGCTCTCTAAAGAGGAGCGTGGGGGGGGGGGCAGATGATTGATCTGTCGAGCTTCTGATTTAGTAATTATGTGATATTGGTGATTATTAAGGATGCATTAACAGTATCAGCTTTGAATCGATATTATTATCAAACAGTGGACTGGTATTTTGGTTGTTCTCTGCTGTACTGCCGTGTTTTCTATCCATACCACAATAATACCACAATAATACCACAATGCTGGATTATTATTCCCATCTTAAGTGCATCATTAAGTGTCCTTACCCTCCACTCGCACTATTGTATGCCAAGTCACTCATGTCACTTCTAACATTTTAATAAAGCGGGGAAAAAAGTGTGAAAATCGCTCACTGTACCATGCCTCATATTAGCTATTAGAAAATGAGCTGACTACTAACCACAAACGCTCTCCAGAGACATCAGCGATCTCATATACTGCCTTCAATCCTTCCTTTTTATTCTTAACGTCTCTAATATATTGGTTGTATATGACAGGATAAGATCAAGCCACGGTTATGTGGTTATACGTCTTCCTTTATATTTTTTTAGTCAAGCCGTATAGGAACCAAATGCGGGTAGGAACTAAAGTTGTGAGTCTGTGAACTAAAACAATGTTGTACCACATGCTGCATAGTACGAGGTCCGAGAAATCGTTCGAGCCAATCGTTTGTTTTTCTCACTTTACAGCATCGTCCATAATTTGCATCAAGTACACCAAAAGCGCATAGTTGTTTGTCATTTTGTCGCTCGTTAGTGTGAAAGCAGGGTTTGCATGATTTTGCATGTAATCCTAAAGGAAACGATCTCAAGGTGAACGGAAAACAGATTCTTTTTTAAAATACAAACAAAAAAACAAACACGTGCTGCTGCTACGGAATTAAATTTGTGCCAGAAGTATTGAACGTAATTTTTTAAGACGCGAACAAAAATATACAACGAGTAAGAAGAGAAACTCTGAAAGGCAGAAATGGAACCTGGTCTTCAAATACACAGCGTTCTTTATGATCAGTTTTCGAAGCTTCCTTCTCGCTAATCGTGGTTTCTGAACGCGCTGCCGGAGTTTACATTTACGCTTTCGAACTTTACGTTCTCCGTTCTGGCACAAACCTCTCGTGTGGGCGGGGCTTAACAGTGCTCTACTCTCATTGGCTAGTGAGATTTGGACGGACAGCTCCCTGACCTGGAAGTAGAGAGTTCAGTGGTGTGAATTTTGGAGAGCGTTCTGGATGCGGTTCTCTGTATAGTTCTAGTGTTTGTACTTTGTAGTGGAAATGACTCATGTACTTACTCAGTGGATTAGTTAATTAATAGTGGATTAATATCCGAGGTTTGGGTCATCTCATACGACTATTTTTTTCGACATGAGTTCTCAGGAGCGGAACAAAGCGTCATCTTCAGATGTAGATCCAAATCTTGCCAGCCAATGAGAGTAGAGCACTGTTAAACCCCGCCCACACGAGAGGTTTGTTCCAAAATGGCGAACGTGGACTTTTTTCTTATACTTGTGTTAAATGTTATGGAAAGTCCGTAAGCTATAGATAGCCGTTCCCTCACTTTTTTTTATAGCTTTGACAGCTTGTGACGTTCAAGAGAAAAACCGCGTAGCTCAAATCCCTCTATCCTGAAGACTTGGCGTAAACCTTAGCTACAGCTTTACCTCTGGACCCTGGAGACTCCTTCCGTGAATGTTCTTAAACAGTCGGCACGTATTTCTTCATTAAAAATGGGTTTGTTTGTTTATTTAGTTCCCTCCACCAAGCAGACAGAATTAGGGGGTGTGTCTTCTACTCTGGAGCGATTTATTTCCTAGGAATTTCCTGGTTATAAGTGATGCTTATGAACTGCAAAATATTCCTTTATTGTATTTGTGCTAGATTTAATCGCATGGCTTATCGCTCTGGTTTTGGATCTCATGCACGTCCGTTTATTTCGGTATAGAATTAGTGTACTATAATAACCCTGACCTACTTAAACTCGCATCATCTCTTGACACAAACTGAGACAAGCTGTATGCAAATAAGGCCTTTTTCCCTAATTTAGACGGTTGGTGCGTCCTAATACTCCTTATTCAGGTCTGTGTAATGCAAACACTGCAGCGTGTGTGTGTGTGTGTGTGTGTGTGTGTGTGTGTGTGTGTGTGTGTGTGTGAATCCAGCAGATTTGCATGTGCTTTGCATACTAAAAGTAGCAGGCAGGATGGAGTTTAAAGACACGTGCCAATATGACAGTCTCGCAGATCCACACTTTCAGGAGCTCGTGTGTGGCACAAACACACACACCAACACGCACAGACATGCGAGCGGAGTTTCCTTATCACAACACACACTCAATTGTAAACTGCTCGCACTGTGACCACCTGCTATTTGTGGTTAAACAAAGCCCATTCTGTAGCCAAGATGTACTCCATGCATGTTTTTTGTTTTTTTTTTTTCTTTTGAGCTATAGGTAGATTCATTATGTCATTCTTTAAAATAAACCCATTCATTATTCCCCCAGAAAATAAAACCCTACCTACAGTGTATTTTGTTTAGCGAGGAAGGGGAAGGCGGTCCGACAAAGCTCTTAACCCATTCAGATCGACGTGGACCACGTGGAATAGAAGCAGGAAGTGGGAACCGGGTGAGAGGCAGGACATCTGTTACAGACTCTGGGAGTATTAAAAGAGTAGTTCTGTCACTCGTAACGAACGTGCTTGAGTACCTGAGTGGAATCGTGTGTCCCTGGTTCTATTGTACAGATAAAGACGCTACAGCCTGGACATATGGCACCTGATCCACCCTCTACTGAGCGCATGCATGCATGAATGAATGAATGAATGTAAAAGCGTCTGACGGCATGAATGAGCGATGAAATCAGTGGGTGGTGGACGCACAGGGGGACCACATGCCCCCAGCGAACGAGGCATCAGGTAGTGGGGCTATCGAGTGACGCCGAGGACGCGCACCGTCGCTATCATGTTTCTGACAGGACCCGAGCACGTACATGAATAAGATATGGTGTCGGGTAAGACGTAGCAGGGCAGAGATCACGTACAGCCTTGTGCTGAAGTTGAAACGATCAGACACACACTCACACGTGTCTCACAATCCGGGGTGGGGCATTCGATCAGGTGACCTTGTGCTATCACATTTATATCAGAATTAAAGCCAGTATGAAAACAGTACCTAGAAAGAAAGAACTTCCTGAGAAAAATCACAACAGAACTTAAGAAGATAAACGATGTGTTCAATTGAACGGATGCCCTGGATTGGCTACTGTTGATCTGATTGACAGGGGAGGGAGAGTATGCTCCTCTCACCCAGAGAGCTCGGGCAGTTTTGCTCTCTACTCGCAGTTGTTGGTATTCAAACTCATGATCTGCAGCCATGTTGGAGTTCTTTTGTGATTGTCGCAGCCAAAAATGTCGTTTTTTTTTTTCTTTCAAAATTTGCGCTTTTTTTTCTTTTCTTTCTACTCGAATCAGCGAAATCGCAGTCGCCTGAAATGGTTATGCACGGTCTTTCGCAGTGATGTTTGTTGGTAAACAAGACCTTTTAGCCGTACTCATGTTCACGTGAATAGAAGAGGGCTTCGGCCGAACGCACGTCGTGATGACGTCACATGACGCGTCTCGGATCGAATCCGCAGTAATTTTGAACAAACCGCAAGCACCAATGAATATTGTGGATGTCCCTTGATTTTACGTCAAAAAAAAAAAAAAAAACAACAACCGCGAAATCCTGGAGGGACCATGCTGAACTTTGGGTTTGACGAGACTTCAGAGTTGAGGGGGCACGTTCTTTGGTTTTACTTACTCGGAGGTCAAAAATTCCTTGAGTTCCTTAAAGTTCTCTTCAGAAAGAGGACTTTTCAATTTCACCCACTGTATCCATGGATTCCTGTTCTTGGCTGGCAGGAGTGGAACCAGATCTTTAGGTCTTCTCCTGTTGTAGCCCATACGCCTCGGTGTTCGACGTATTGTGCGTTCTGAGTTGCTTTTCTGCTTAATGCGGTTGTAAAGAGCGGTTATTTGAGTTACTGTAGTTTCCCTGTGAACTCAAACCTTTCTGGCTTTTCTCTTCCCTTATCAAAAGAGCATCTTTTTGATAACGATCCTTATAATCGCCGCTGGTTCATGTTTGAAAACAAGTGCGCTTGTTATTGATTTAGCCATTCCTACCGCCCTATGTGTACACACCCATCACTTCCTTTCATTCTTTTCATTCTGCCGTTCTCTACCACATGCCCGTGTGTGGCTGTTACACATGTATAATTTAGCGTGTGTTGGCTAGCATCGCATGTCCAAGACCGCAGCTAGGCGTTGGCTCTCGAAGAGGATAAACCGTGACTCTGCAGATGGTTATGATTATAATTACCGTCCAGCCCACCTTTGAAACCTCATGTTACATCATCCCCTCCAAACCCCCACCCCCCTCCTCCCTTTTTCCACACTTTTGTATTTTAGTAGCATGTTTGATTATAAGAATGTGAGGAATGTTGGGAAAAACAGAAGAGAGAACGGAGCGCACGGTGCCAGTCATCTCAAATAAAAGATTCCTGAACCGTGAGCTCACGTCTAGCACACGGGAATTAGGTAAAGGCTCACTTTCTCACCCTTTGCTTTCTCTAGACGTCTCTCTCGACCTTTGAACGTGAAGAAATCTCATAGCGGCAGATCTTATGATGTTCAGTTATGTAGCAGTTTAAACCGTGTGTGTGAGGTTATGTTTTTATATCTTGCCGGAGACCAGACGTCTCCACAAGGAGAGGAATATCTGACGTTTGTGGTCCCCACAAGGAAAACCGTTAATAATTGTATGGATGGAAAGGCCTCACTAGGTTAGACAAACACGTATGTGTGTATCTGTGTGATCTACTGTAGACCACAGCAGCATCTGTTTTGCATTCGAGTATTTTTAACCATGTGGATACAGAAATCCTGCATGGGTGTGTACGTTCTAGGAAGTTCTCACACACATCCACCCACACACTCGTAAGTCGTTCCAGTGAAGATTTCCAAGAAGACAGATAAACGAGGAAGAGCTGTGTTTGTGTTCGAGTCTGGGAGAGAGTCACTCTTTAACTTCATGCGGCTCTAAAGCATGGTGTTCTGAAAGCTCAGCGTCTGATAGATCTCATCACGTTTGCGAAAAGTTTCTTAGTAGGCATGCTTACAGGAAAATAAGTAAGCGTAGTGTACAGTGTAGTAAAATGAAGTGCAGAGAAATAAAGAAAAAATAAATAAATAAAAATGATGAAAAAAACGAGCTGATTGTTTTGTTTATGAGCTTCGTATCATTCGAACGAGGGTTTTCTTATTTTCCAGTGGTGACACAGCATAAACGGACGTCATCGTCATTAACGACCACTCTATTAGCTTTGGTAGTTGCTATAGCAACACTTTGAAACTTGAAAGACTGCCTGAGCCATAAAAAGCGCATAGGATAAATGTTTTGCTTTAAACCTCTACGGCTTTTCAATATCAAAATCTTTGGTTACACTTTATGATCAATTATTTTATTATATCAATCTTTTTTTATTGCTATTTGTATCAAATTTCTTTTTCTTTCTTTTTTTTTTTAAAAAAAATGCTTTCGCAAAACTATTAACAAATCAACTCGAAGTTTTTACGCCGTAGTTTAAGACAGGAATCATATCACCAACGTATGTCATATTAGAGAAAGAAATCACTATACTGTACATATACACACACGTGACATTCTTTAGGCTGTAACAGTACACGTATTAGGGGTTGGGTTTTTTCCCCGATCTGGGGTTTGTAAGAGAATAAACACTGTGAATCGAATACGGTTCGGTTTTAAGCTGTAAATATATTTGAGATCGGGACGTTCGTTAAAATGGAAACAGGATCGCACTCCTAAAAAAAAAATGTTCGTACGTTCATTGCGATGAGTGTGTAAGAAAAAAATACGCAAATTGATAAAATAGCTAGTCTATGATATTTGGTTTTGCTAATTGGATTATGCTAACCGCAAGGTGGCAAAAGTTCATTTACGGTTTAGGCGTAGCTAAAGAAAAAACGAAAAAAATTCAACCATCAGAAAAGCAAATTCACCGAAGGGGAAAGGACGCGAGATGCGAAAGACGCATATTTGATTCCGGTAGCGGTTACTCTTGCTTCAAGCCGACTTTATCTAGGTGACGTGACTTCTCTAGGCTCTCGTGTGAGCCAATAGGAAGGAAGTAGGCGGGACTGTGGTGTCTTTGGCTGGAAAAAAATCTTATTAAATCTTCTTCTTCTTCGTCTGCTTATTATTATTATTATTATTATAGCGCTCACACTAGAGAAAGTTGCCTAGCTGTTTTCTTGTTTCTTGGTGTAAATCTTGGGGGGGAAAATACATGCTAGGACCTTTTATGTGGTAAAATTTTTATTTATTTATTTATTTATTTATTGGCTATCCACCAGGTAGGAATTTCTTGTTAGAAGTGTTGGCACCTCTGCGTTAGGTTTACGAGCCCAAATGATCTCAACACTGATGTGTGGACATCGCTCAAGGTTAACGTAGATTATCGTATGCCGATGCTAATATCTCATACACATTATAGCATTCGTTTGCGACGTCACTAAAAGTGTCAGTTACTGAGGTAGTAACAAGAAAACATGAGTCACAACAACTACTGTACTTCATTGCTCAAGATTATGTTTAAACAGCCATTCAGTGCCAGTTCTGAAAACAAACAAATCTCAAAATAGGTATATTTATATCTTTCGAGTTGCGAGCGGATTATAGAGAACCCTGGATTACGTTCTTTGCTGCGAGTGCTTGAGCATTTTGTGATTAGGCTAATGCAGAAAAACTATACCTCAGAGGACCTGCTAGGGAACAGAAATGGTCCAGTATGGAAAGGAAATGGGTTAAATACTTGTGTGATTCTTTGTGTCTCGACAACTTGTTTTTCCAGTCTTTTGATGTTCCTCGTCAGTACATCCAGCTGTGATTTATAACCGTGTGAGAGAGAGAGAGAGAGAGAGAGGGCCAGGTGCAAGTTCTTGCCCACATGTTTGTGACCTCACAGGTGAACTGACCTTGGCTAAAAGTGAATCCGGTAACTGTCTGGATACGTGGAACCTCGTTGGTGCTACGCAGCCTGTGAGCGTCTCACTGTCTTTATTTACTGAGTAAGCTAAAGCTGTCTAAGGCCTCAGGGGGAGCGATAATTAAAGTGTTCTTGTTTACGCGAGTTATAGCCTGGAGAAACATAGTCACTAAGCAGGTGATGTTCGCGCTTAGCGGAGAGCTCTGAAGCTCTCAAATAAGAGCGAGGCCAGTGGCTTGGTCATGAATTTCCCTGCTTTCTGTGTCATCCTGGAAATATGCACACATGGGGTGTGTGTGTGTGTGTCAGGAAATAAAGAAGTACATAGGTGCTGGATGAGTTCCTGGTCTATGTTTGCATGATTCGTGACCATAATGTGAAAAAAAAACTTTCTGTATTATTTTCACTTCATTGCGCTTATAAGACACATGGCTAGCTGCATGTAGCGTGGTTTTACACCACTCCGATTCGCCGATACTCCGATTCTGTTCCTTGCTGTAAACGATACGATGTAAGAAGCGCTTACGGACACGTTTTTATTCAGAAATGTTGCGTAGTCCTTTTAAAATGGCAGATTAAGAAGGTTATTCACTAAAGCTTGACCAATCAGTGACGTTCAGGTGAGTTCCTGGTTTGCTGAAAAGTTCCTGCTCTGGTCCAAGAACTTAAAAAAAAAAACCTAAAGGTTCCCAGAGCTACAGTACAGCCCAGGAACTAAATAGATTTCCTGGTTCCTTCATTGGAAATGCTCTAGTCACTTTGACTTTGTGGAAAAACAGCTCTGGTTCCAGTGGAATCGAGGAAGTTCTTGAATTGAGTTTCTGAAAAGGGTTTGGCAGCCAGTAATATATTTCCCAATGTTCTCCAGAATTGGTTTCTCTCCAGTGTGAGGGTGAACACATGGGCTTTCCTCAGAACAGGGCCTGATGACAGGATGAGAATGTGACGGATGTGTTGTTAAAATCTGCAGCAAGTGCATGCATACCGTGGAACTCTGTTTAATCTGTGAGTGTGTGTGTTGTGTTCAGATCTCCCTGGAGACGGAGTATCTGGGTCCACGCCGGATCGAGGCACTCAGACGGGAGGATGAGGACTGGCAGAGGAAGGCCCACACTGCAGTGCTGTCTATCCAGGACCTCACTGTGAAGTACTTTGAGACCACGGCACGGGCACAGAAAGGTATTAAAACACGTTGACGCGCACACTCTCTCTCTCTCTCTCTCTCTCTCTCTCTCTCTCTCTCTCAATAATTTCCCAACTAAAACATGTAGACGTGCAACCTCATAATCAGTCCCTCCAGGATTTCTCGATTTTGCAATCACAGAAATTAACGCAAAATCAAGCAAACACCAAAATATTTGGAGGAACGTGCAATTTTTCAAAATTACCGCAGATTTGCCGTAGATTCGGGCCGAGACGCGTCATGTGATGTCATCACAACCCACATTCAGCCAAAGCCCTCTTCGATTCACGTGCATCGAATGTGAGTGCAGCTAAAAGGTCTTGTTTACCAACAAACATCACTGCGAATGAATTTCGTTAAATTGCGATTTTGCCAATTCGAGTAGTTTTCTGCCAAAAAAACGCACAAAAACACCTCAAATTTCGAAAGAAAGTAAACAAACACAATAAAATCACAATTTTTGGCTGCAACGATCACAAAAAAACTCTAAACAGACTGTTATAATAACCTGCTGAACTGAGGTACAGTGAGGATTACAGCTCCGTCCTTATCACAGTGGTGTGCACAAGCCTAGACCAAATCAATGTTTAGTGTCAGAACTCATACCGGAACCGTACAAGAACTGGATTAGTTCTCTCAGTGCCATGCAGATTTAAAAGAACCTGGTACATTTGTTCTAGAGTCTTTGGCTGTTTCACTTGCCCGTGTAGCATTTTTGTTAAAAAGAAAATGGATAAAAAAAATCCATGATGTTTGAGTAATGAGAGAAATAAATAATAGTTTATGATAAAGCTCTGTGAGTCATGCTGCTTTGTGTTTGTTGAGTAATTATGCATCTGTCACTCGCCAGAGGAAAAAAAAACAAACAGTTGAAGCTATGGTACTCAGCGCTGAAATCTCTCACACACTGGAAACAAGAATATATCCTTGTATTCCTGGCACATTAGACAGCAGCGCTAGTTTTTTCCTCAGGAGACCTTCGCTAGTCAATAACACTTCCAGGAAGTGGAGCCGCAGGGTCTGTGTTTCGGCACGTCCTCTCCAGCAGTATGGCTGCACCCAGTCAAATGTGCCTCCTCTAATAAAGATAAATAAAGACCAAAGTGTGTACAGGTTGTTTTTTTTTTTAAATGCTACCACTATGAAGTTTTTGCATCAAGTCCTAATCGATGCACTCGAATAAAGGCGGATAAATCGAATAACGACGCATGTATTTTATCTCAGTGATGTCCGAGCGCATGCGAGCCGACCAGAGGAAGTTCGGGAAGGCGGCGTGGGGTGCAGCAGTGGAGCGCATGGAGAAACTGCAGTATGCTGTTTCCAAGGAGACGCTGCAACTGATGCGCGCCAAAGAGATCTGCCTGGAACAGAGGAAGCATGGGCTGAGAGAGGAGGTCTCACACATACATGAGTGTTTCCACTACATGCACGTAAACGTATAATAAATAAAATCCTGAACTTTTTTTATTTTTTCTCCTCGGTTGCTCTCTCAGATGCAGGGGCTACAGGATGGCGAGGACGCGATGGCGCGCCTGGACCAGTTAGAGGCGCTGTACTACGAGTTGCAGCTGCAGCTCTATGAGATCCAATTCGAGATCCTGAAGTACGAGGAGTTGCTGCTGACTGCGCAGCTGCAGAGCCTGCGCAGACAGATGACAGGTTAGTCACCGGATTAAGGGTTGTCCATGACGGTTCGTTTAGTAAATTAAAAAAGATCAGCCGTACGCATCTGATGTGTCATGAGCGAGCATCTGCGAGTATGTGGGATTTGAGCCCGCCTTTGAGTCGATTCATTGGGTCTCTCACCCGCAGCTGTTTTTAAAAATATCTTTGTGTGTGTGTGTGTGTGAGAGAGAGAGAGAGTGACTCATGCTCTGAGCTGCTCACTTGCACCACATGCTGGACAAAGAAACACCAGGCGTCTATAATCCAAATATCAATAAAGACAGAAGGAAAGGAGGTGAATCTGGGGTTTGTCATGAAATAAGAAGAATGGTGACTGCTTTATATGAAAGAAAATATAAAAAAAATTTTGGTCGTATAATATGTGTCAAATTTCGAACTGGGATTTTTGTAGGTATGCAAATTCCGACCGTCTGTAGCCGACTGTTAACCTTTAATGGGCAAAAAAAGGGAATAAATAGAAAAGGATGTGAATAATGTGAATAGGTTCTTACTGAAGGAAGAAAACCCACTGTAACATGATCTTGTGTTTTGTTTGCCTTCGTATCGTGTGTGTTGTGTTTTGTGCACAGAGCGGCAGGACGAGGTGGTTTACTACGACACGTACGAAAGTCCTGACGCCCTGCAGGCCACTGACGACACGTCTCTCGCTCTTGCTCCTCTGCGAGACGAGGTCACCCAGCTGCAGCAGAGGACGCGGCAGCTAGAGGCCAGGAGGGGTCGCATCACTGCCAAGAAAGCCTACCTCAAAACCAAAAAGGTACGGAACCGAATGCAGCACACTCACAGCAGGTGTTGCCGCCTAGTTGCTGAACAAAGTAAAAAATAGTTCACTTTAGAACTTAAACAGCAGCCCATTGGAACTGAAATTTTGAGTTCCTCAAAAGGTTCCTGGATGCGCTTCGTGTGCTCTCAAACGGGTATATGATATGTTGCGCCCCATAATGATTCACTGGGTCCAATTTGTCTCCATGTCTGATGTATCTGATTTCATTTGAACGATAGGCTGTCATGTGGCGCGACAGAAAAATGTTCTCCTCTGTCGGTTAGAGTGAATATAGCCAGCTGGTGTGTATGTGAGCTTAGGTACGTGGAAGAGATTAGGTTAGCATCTCGTCTGAGCGCGTTAGCATGCGCTGTGACGTAGCAGTCCGATAAGAAGTTGTAGCGGAGCCACGCATGTCTCCGCCCTGAACCTCCTCGATTGGTAGGGAGAACTAGCTAGTGGGTAAGAATTTGGAAAACTGGGGAGAAAATTGTACGACTTGACAACTTCTTTTCTTCCAAACGTACCTGTAAGCGTTGACGTCACTGTGTTTTTTTTTTTTTTTTTTTTGTCTTCATCAGGAAATCTGCATCGTCAATCACACCCAGAAAGTGCAGCAGCGCCAGAGCAGCCAGGACCACGACTCCCAGCATGCTTTGCGGCAGGTGTGAGGTTTTTCTTTGCAAACGGGCTCCTCCTTGAGAGTAAAATGTATAGGAGTTATTTATTTATTAATTTGCTTAGTTTACAGCACAGCAGTGTTCCCGATTCTGATTGGTCAGAAGGCGCTGTTTAATTTCCTGTAACGGAATTTTATTTGGCATTTCTAAAAGAAGTCTCCAGCCGGAAATCATATTAACCTCAACCACAAGAGAAAAGAAAGGCTTGAGAAGTTCGTAGCTGTTATAACGTGAATAATAATTTGATTTTGTAAGATTACTATTGTAAGAGTACTGGGATATAAGATTCCTAACGTGTTGTGAATTAGAATTTCGTTTCATTTTTAACGGAATAAACCAATTTTTTCTGCAGCAGGATGAAGAAGAAGAAGAGGAGGTGAGGAACACACGAGTTAGCCAAGAGAGACAGAAGACGCTGGACAGACTGCGCAGCTTTAAACAGGTTCATTATTTTCCTGTAAATCAATACACACCAGTGAACAAGCAGTTAAATATCTTTGGAGATGTTTTTGAACGTTTTGGTTTTTTTGTTTATTTTCCCATTCCACATAGCGGTACCCAGGCCAGGTCACGCTGAAGTCCGCACGCCTTCGGCTAGCGCACGCCAGAAAGAAAAACGGCGCCGGGCAGACGACTTCGAAAGAGGGCCAGCCCCAGACGCAGGTGGCGAGCGTGCAGACGGACGACGCCCCGGCTTCTCTGAAAGACTCCGCTGCTGTCCTGGAGCTCCAGAGACCCGAAGGATTCACGTCTTTACCCTCAAACATCCCGCCCATCCCAGAAATGCTCGGGCCGTCCTCGCTGCCCACGCTCACCGAGCGGAACGTTCTGGACTCATCCACTTCTCCGATCTCTCCCCCTCCCCCACCTCCTCCTCCTCCACCTCCTCCTCCCTCTCTGGAGGACACGCCCGGGCTGGGACAAGGGCAAGGACAGGGACACGCGAGCAGCCCGGTGTCTCAACCCAAAGCAGAAAGTCCCCTCGGCCCGTTCTCCGCTCGCTTCTTCGACAGCAGTCAGCTGGTGAACGCGCGCAAAAAGTTAAGGAAGACGTCCTCTCTGGAGTCGTCCCAGTGGAGGAGAGGTGAGACAACAGGAAGGTCTTAATCTTTACCGAATAACTGAATTCTGTGAATGCTGTAACGGATCATAGAGGACGCCTACACATATTAAACCACGTAATATCTACGGTGTTCATTTTCCTTTCCAATTTGCATTCAGATTTCAATTACTTTCAAGACTTGCTAGTTAAATGTGTTCAAATATGAATATTTCTATAAATGTGTATTACCAAAACATTAGCTGTAGCTGCTCTTAAGTCATGAAGAGCCAATATCATGATTTTATCCTAAATCATAAAGGCGTAGGAGCATCACGAATGTTTCGAAAGACATCTGTTTTCAGATCATGAAACGACTCGAGTATAGGTTTAATGTCTGTTTCGTTATGGCGCGTAGCTATCCCTCATAGCTCGATCAAAGTGTGACAGTCACTGGGTCAGGAAATCACTAGTAAGGTTTTAGTCATTTTTAGGCAGACTGTTTTTTACCAACATGTTTGTTAAACTGTCTAGATGAGAGAGATGTCAAAGTATGTTACGGGCAGAAAAAAAAACATTTTCACCAAATCCTAATCTTTGGTCTTTTTTTTTTTTTTGTCTGTTTGCTAGAATTCAACCACAACAACGTCCGACATCTTTCCCCAGCCGTTATCGCTCATTAACAGGGATTTAGAATCTAAGACTAATAATAAACACAGCCAATCGATTTTACTGACCTTTTTTTTCTCCCTTACTGTTGAATTAAAATGTTTATTCTGCCCTCTTGTTTGATTTTCAGTCTCTCCTCAGTATTAATATGAACATCAAAAGACTTTTCTAAAATCAGGTCAACGTTGAGGAAGGAAATGAGAGCTAGCTACCTAGACTTATAAACAACACCAGTATGTTTAAGTTTGACATGTCAGTACTGTTCATTCCTGATTGGCAGCTGATGATCGAGAGGTTCCGCCCCTTTCAGAGATGTACCAATCAAGATAAGGAGAAGCCGTGCGTCCGGGCGGAACAAACGAAAGAGCGCGCTGTCCGATTAAACGTCGAGATGTTTTGTTTCCTGTACAAAACCCGACCGCTATCGCACGCCATCCACTCTCGGTGAAGCTGTGCGTCCGGGCGGATGTTAGAAGTCTGTCGTCCAGTGAGCGTTAATCTTTCATCCCATTAAAACACCGACTACACGAACACCTAACAGACACCGTCTGTGCGATCCTCCGAAACCCAGTACTTCTCCAACGTAAAACATCCTAACAAGCCATAATTCAAAAGTCTAGTAAGAGCGAGAGGATGGCAAGTGTAATTCGGGTGTAACGGAAGCACGTAATTCAGTAGACTAATGAGATCTTAAGCATTTGAAAGGAAGGTATGATGAAATTTGAACCATATTTGAACGACAGCTCTAAATCATACCTCCTGCCCACAGCGTCCTCTCCTATGGACGAAGTCCTGGCCAGCCTGAAGCGCGGGAGTTTCCACCTTCGCAAAGCTGAACTGCGCGTTCTCGCTCCAGATCCGGACCAGGACGACGGGAACAACATCCTGGCACAGATCCGACGCGGCGTGAAGCTCAGGAAGGTGCGGCGTCACGAGCAGCAGCGCTGTCTAGAATCCAGCGACCCGCTCACACGCAGCATCCACGAAGCCCTGCGCCGCATCAAAGAGGCTTCACCCGAGTCCGAGTCTGAGGACGAGGGGCTGCCGTGCACCGACTGGGAGAGCTAGATCACTCAGCTTACACTCACACACACACACACACACACACACACACAAACACACACACACACATGAATACATACATACTTACATACACACACACACACACACACACACACACACACACACACTTTAGTGACCAGTGTATATATTCATATATGCACACATCAGGCACATTTAAGATCGTGAAATTATATCGCAGCACTGCTCGGGCTAATCATGGCCGTCAGGTTTATGAAGGAAAAGCATTGATTATGTTGTTTTGTAGCCGTGTACCTTGGACACGGGCCTTGTTACAAACCGCTAAGTCAGGCTCAGACCTCTGACCACACACCCACTGGGCTTAAAAAGCACAAAATTCATATGTGCCGTCTCTCTCTCTCTCTCTCTCTCTCTCTCTCTGTTTGTTTCTCTCAGCTTCTGATCTATCATCCAGTCCAGTCGTGGGTTTTAGCCACTGTTTATATTTTTATCATGTTTTTTTTTCTCTTGTGGCGTCAGTAGACAATACCACACTTCTCCTTGAAACAAACCAGTTCATTCAAATCAACAACTCATTTATCAATTCAGAAATGAAGTACAATCATTCCACGGGTTTGGCTTTGAACGATATCAGACCCATCGAAGTCGGTTCAAATACGTTCTCGTGATTAAAATTCCTGACATTTATATTCCTGAAGCGAGCCGTGTAACCGCAGCAGCTCTGAAACCCGCGTTTAAGGTTTTTATGTGTTATTTTTTTTCTGATTTTCCATTTTGGACGATGTTGCATTCCGTGGCTTTGCCTGGTTGAGAAGGTTGCAGGAGGAAAGATTACAGCCGCGTTCATTTTATTTGAGTTTTTTTTTTTTTTTTTCTTCAAATTTCATTGTGTTTATTTACTGTCCTTTTCTCCAGGTTTTTGCTTGGTCATAGTTGGAGAAAAACACCGTACGTATGTGTAGTGATGCACTGATGCCACCTACAGCCAACATCTTTTATCTACACCTCTCACAAGTGCCGCTGTTTCATTGTTTTAACTTCATTTTTTTTTCCATTTTTTTTTTTTGGTGTGTGTGTGTGTGTTTCTTTACTCATATATAGTATTTCCTTTTAGATTGGTGTAGGTTTATTTTGTTTGTTTTTCATGTATTCATACTCGTTCACCAAGTTCATTTCATTTATTGCCCAAATCTATAATGTTTGTGTGTGAGTGTGTATGCGTGTATCTTTTTTTCTTTTTTCTTTTTTTTACATTAATTATGAATATTCCGTCTGTGAACACAAGCACAGCGCATTGACGGACATTTGTGTTTTCATTCACGGTCGTTTTCGTTCACGGTCCACTTGTGACCTTTTCTGTTTTTTTGGGAATGCTGACCTACTTGAGGCAGAAAGAAAGATTTATAATTGGTTTTGTGCAACCAGTGACATAAAGAGATTAGAGAGAACTCGAGACATCGTCTTTCACTAGCTACAATAGTTCTCCAAAACATTTAAAGGGGCAGTTTGTCATTTTTACAGTCCTCTGCTGCCTGCTAGTGGAATTGCAATTGCAATTAAGCAAACTAACAAGCTTTCATCTACTCTCTAACAAGCCCCGACCCCTGTTTCATGAGCTGCCCCCTGGAAATTAACTCATTTCCAGGCCAGAAAAACTGAAGCCTGACCAAAAGAAGCTAGCAAGTTCCATTCTGTTTCTGTGATCTTTATAAAATTAGACTGTTATTCCAGGTTCAGAAACACATTCCATGCTGCAATTAAACAATGCACAAGGCTGATTAGTGTTTACGCGTTTACTGGATATAAACATAAGTGTTTATTGCAAATTATTATGCATAAACCATGTCTTATACATCGCAAGCATATCATCACATTAAGTAGCTTGTAGATAACGTTCTTAACTATATTTGGCTACTTTTATAAATAACGTGTTTAGTGATGAAATGGATCGGGATCATTGTATTGTTTAACATTCTGAAGAGCTGTTGTAGCTAAGAATGCCTTGGTTGCACTGAAATAATTATAATTCTTTTCTCCCTCGTGAAGAGATTTGGATTATGGTGCGTTCACATCATGTCAGAATTATAGAAATTTCGAGTGCCTTAGGCACATCATCAAACAAGGTTCCCCGGTATAACTGACGTTATTTAACGCTTTTGCTAACATGAACAAACCGTGAGCGGCAGCATTAATACGCCTTACGTAATGTTAACTAATTAACATAACTAACACGTAACTTTATAATAATAATAATAATGTAAATAATCCACCTGGATTAACCAATGTTCTCCATCAGTAAGTAAAATTATATATTTTTTTAATTGCTAGTAAATTATCAACTAAATTTATTTTGTAACATTTCATTTTTGCTGTATTCTTTAGGAGTAGTACTTTAACATTTAAACAGTTTTCAGTTAACATCTGTGTTAACTTGTCACTTGTTAGCATCACTTTTGGCTCAGGTTAATGCTAGGTTTATCATTTGTTAATGTTAATTAATGCGTCAAATAATGCAAGTTAAGGGAACTTTAATGTAAAAAGCATTACCTTCGTAACCAATTACGAGTTATAAATATATAGAGAGATATAACGTCTGGATTTAACCAAACTTTCCGTAAAAGTCAACTGAAGAAATATTTTTTTTGGCATTGTATACATTGTTATAAAATTACCGTTTATCTAGCTTGTAGTTTATCTCCTGTGGACGTGTAGTGACTGTTAGTTTTGTCGTTTGTGAGTGTCGACTATCCAGCTTTTTTTATTTTTATTTTTTAAGTTCCACTGATAAATGGTATTAGCTAGCTAGCTAACTCGCTAAGCACAAATTAAATCAGCGTGAAAATTGGTTGTTTGATTTACACGTTACGTGCTAAGCTTTGTTGACAGATTTGCACAGCAAGCTAACCTTACTAGCTACGTCCACTCAACAGAAACGCTAGCGATCTCCGTGACTTTCTTTCCGAGATTTATTTTTCTTCGTAATGTAACGAGAGGTCGGATAAGACAGGATGAGATGAAACCACCGTTTCTACTTTTTTCTTCTATTTTTAAGTGTTGAACTAATCGCAGGAAAGGAACTGAAGTTGTGAGTGGGGAACTGAAGGAAAATCGGACCACACACGGCATGCGTTTCGTCCGAGGAATTATTTGAGCCGATCGTTTTGATTTGTAGCTTTGCTGTCATACTTAATACATGTAGAATTAGCCATATGTCATGCTGTAACTTTGTCGCTCGCCGGTGTAGCAGAAATCGCGTCTCCAAGTAAGAAATGACTGACAGCCGTTGCACGCTTCGTGGAGTGCTGGTGTGAACACAGGGTTACTGTGAGTTACCATCATTCTGACATAATGCAAACGCACTATAATCCCTAAAACCTCTCAGCAAATTTGTTCCCTCATGAAATAATGGATCTCATAATCTCAAAGCCATTCTGCCAAGTTTCACTTATTTCAAATCCATCGACTTGCTGCTCAGTATAAAATGCTCTGTCTGTGATGTAGTAGGAAGTTATTTCCATGACTTCGTTTTTATAAAATGATGTCCAGCATCCACACCTCCTCAGCTGTCCTGTGGCGATTCCAAGTTTACGATCGGAGATTTTATCCAGCCGTCTGTTACGGTGCTGCCTAAGGCGAAATGTGGCCCAACACCACATGCGATCAGCCACTCTGAGAAGCTAGTATTCTACTAAGAGAACAGGACCATGATGCATTGCTTACCGTGTAACTGTGTTGAAGGAATGCACCCCCGCGAGCTGATCCGAGGTCAGTCGATGTGTTTTTTTTCTTTTTGTTTTTTTAAACCCACGCTGCACTGGGATCAGCTCGGCCTTGCTGTAGTTGTGGGAGTGAGAGGATCCACTGTCACTCTCCGGGCTGCACTTTTATTTAAACACGTTTCCATCATGTGTACTGTATTTAGTCTTTTTATTTTATTTTATTTTTTAAAAATCCATTAAATACATATTCCACTTCTTTTAATCATGTTATTTGTGGTATACATTCTATGCATTGCTATCTTATGTCTTTATAACATATCCCTAAAAAAAAAAAGTATACTTCTGGTCATTTGTAATGCAACACTACAGTTTTGATCCCTCGACCTCAACAAATACAAACCCAGATATCTATACGTGACTGACGCAGTCACTAGAAATGTGCAATATTATAGCAGAAACTGAAAAATGCATATTTTTCATGTGTATTATGTAATGAAACAGGAAATCCAAAAAAATTACAGCTGCATGGTTGCTTAAAGTACATGTATTTATTGAGCTTAATATTTAAAAATGTATAACAGTAAAGTAAATGTAAAAAGATTTTTTAAATCGTTTTTTTTTTTTTTTTTTTTCATTTTGCATTTACTTTATTTTTTCCCGCCCCGTCCATTTTATTCCTAATACATGTTTGGTAATTAAATTGCATTTTCTCCCCGTTAAATGAATAAAGACAGGTAGTAAATGATTCCTGATGTCTTTGTGTCATCTTTAAACTTGGATTCATCAATAGATTTGAAATAAAATCATTTGTTTTATTTTACTTTGCAGTTTGTGAATTTAAAAAAGCTAAGATTAATGTAAATTGATGTTCTCAGAGGATTTATCATCTTTCAGTGACAAGAATGATTGCAGTATTTAGGAAAAAAAAAATTAGCAACTTGAGAATGACCGTAAAATAACGTCAAAATAATTTTAATGTAAAAATAAAATAAAATAAACTCAGTTAGATATTCAGAACAATTTGTACACCCATTTGTGTCATCAAACTTTACCCTGATATTGGTTAACTTGCTAATGCGTTTTATTAGCCTAATGCTAACAACTTTTTAGGCTAATAATTGTTAATGTAACTGTTAGCTTAATGTTAGCAAACTTGCTATTGACCGAAATAATGCAGCAGTTGGCCTAATGCTAGTGTGCTAGCAACTTTGGTTACTGATTTACACTATATATCAGTTAGCTTAACATTAGCAAGCTTTCTAGTAACTGACACTATCGTTAGCGCCTAATGCCGATGCGCTAGCGACCTTGGTTACTGGTTTACAATGGTTTATCGGTTAGCCTAATGCTAGCGAACTTGCTTGTGACTGATAATATAATAGTTAGCCGAATGCAAGTGAGTTTGTTAGTAACTGACTAATGGTTTCGAATATATAATATATAGTTTATAAAGTTAGCTAGTTTGCTAGTGTTTGCTCAATATGGATGTGACAATTCACCACCTCTTGTGTCTGTGTGTGTGAGTGAGAGAGAGAGAATAGCTGTACTGAGTAGCTTAATTAATAATACACAATGTATTTTGAATATATATTTTTTATTATTTTATTTTACTATAAATACCTCAGTTACAATTGTTTAAGCATGTGGTGTAATCAACATCTAAAATTACTATTCAACCCCCTTCCGAAAGAATAATTAATTATCAACAGCTCATAATAATAATAATAATAATAATAATAATAATAATAATAATAATAAAACAACCCATGATCCCAGTTGAAGCCTCCCATAAAATGCAAGCCCTTTAAGTGTGTTTTTCAGGTTTACGCTTACTGTCAATGAAACTGTACTGTACATAATCACAGATTTTTTTGGCAAAAGAAAAGTCCACCAAAGTACCTTTAGCTACCTATGATGCATTTTTCATCATCTGGAGTAAAGGCAACTGGAGTAAGTTCATCTGTACAGGAAAACATAGATTTGCAAAAAAAAAAAAAAAGAAAGAAAAGGAAAAAAAAACTTTCTCCAAAGATACACCTGCTTGGAACAGGTGACTGCAGTATTGTTTACTTTTTAAATACTTAAATAGCTTAAAAATATTGCCAGTTTTTATTTCCACATAATAAAAAGACAGCCATAATATGCTTATGCTTTCACGATAAAAAAAAGAAAACAAAATTCACAAAAGATCAACAAAAATAAAACTCTTCTTAAAATGAATGTAACATCTATGAATATATTTCTGAATACAATAAAAGAATCAGAAATCATAAGGTCAAAACAACTATTCAAGTCTATCATTTCAAAATAAATAATAATAATAATAATAATAATAATAATAATAAAAAGTTCACCCAGGTCAGTTTACACAATTGCACTATAAATTAGTAATATTTATATATTAGAAAAATGTGTAGAAATGAAAGACTGCCCATTGTCACTGCAAAGTGTTTCATTTGTGTGTGTGTGTGTGTGTGTGTGTCTGTGTGTCTGTGTGTGCGCGTTAGTACATCATCACGTCTTGTTCAAACAAGAGGGAAGTAGAATACCTGAAAGTGAGACGTTTGTGGGTTTTTTCCTTTTGTATTGCTCTGATAGTGGAAGGATGGTTTCTCTGTTCGGGTTAAATCCACAAACACGACGTGTCGATTCGTCAGGTTTTGGAAGTACCACAAAGCTGGGACTTGACAAAAATATTGGAATATCCAACCTCTGGAATCCCCTTTGCTGATGGTGGTAGTTAAAATTTTTTTTAAAACCAAGGCAAAAAATTCTTCGACTTGTTCGTGTCCTGATTGTGTATTCGTAATCCACAATCCTCATATAGTCACTTGACTGTCTAAAGCTCCCCGAAAAAAAATCCAGCTGTGGTGAGAAAAGCAGCATGACCTCTGACGGGAGCATTCAAAATCTTCATTACAGCAAATAACCAGTGAATGAATAATAGACTTTAAAGTTCAAGTAAAACCTGACTGCACAGGATATTCATACAGAAACATACAGTGTAGTGTGCAGTGTGGGCCCGGGATGCTGGGGGGACGGGAGGGGGGGTGGGGGGGAGCAGCTTTCTGGTTTACGTCGAAAAACACAGAGTGTCGTCTATGAAGATTTTTAATCATCTTGATCATGCTAAACATCACGTACTAGTCATAATGTCGTAATGTCTTGTTGCGATCATTTCCCAGGTGTGCAACTTCATGAATTTTACTCCATGGACCAGCAGCGGCTCGTGAACATAGATTTTGGTGAAGCGGGACGACATCAAAATAAAGTCGGAAAGCTATCACACTTGACTTATGCTATAGGGTTCTATCTAGTGAATTTTTAGAGTATCCCTATAGTTTATGGCAGTGGAGAGTCGATAACATACAGTCATCTAGACTAAAGTCTAGCAGCTTGTTTTGAGTGATTGCCACCCCAAACACAGCTCAAAAAACCTGAAACTAGAACAAAAATTTCAGGCACTGGAAAAGAGATGCACATTATTCTCAAATAATCCTCCTTTTCCTTCTCCCAATCTTTTCAATACATCTTACCCTAGAAATGGTTCTGTATATCAGACACACTGTTTGCATTTGCAGAAATTTATTAGATTTAATTCAGATTATTTGCTATAAATCAAGATCATTTAGTTCAAAAGTATTTTGACTTTTTGTTCCCATTCTGGCAACACGATTATTAAACGCCCCGTCCGCTGTTCATCCACCAAGCATGGGGCAGCATGAATTCTGCTCCAATGGGCCTCTATTAGCACTTGTTGCAGTTCCCATTTTTGACCACTAGGTGCAGTAATAACTCTATGGCGCTAAATGTGGTAGTGAGCATGCTGCCCCATGACTCCGCAACATCTAAAAAGAAGAGCAAATCAACGGAACATCTGCTTAAATCAGTCCTTCCAGGATTTCACGATCTTACGATCGCCGAAATGAACGCAAAATCAAGCAAACGGCACAATATACGGAGGAGCTTGCAATTTTATAAAAATTACCGCAGATTTTCTGCAGATTCGAGCCGAGACACATCACGTGACATCATCACGACGCGCATTCAGTCCAAGCCCTCTTCGATTCACGTGTGTCGAACATGAGTACAGCTAAAAGGTCTCGCTTACCAATAAACATCACTGCCAAAGAGTGTGCAAAACAATTTTGTACAATTACAATTTTGCCAATTTGAGTAGTTTTCTGGAAAAAGTCACAAAAAACTTGCAAATTTTGAAAAAAGCGCAGTAAAATCAAGCCTTTTTGGCCGCAACAATCACAAAAAAAATTTGTGAAATCCTGTATGGACTGTTATATCCGTTATAAGTAGTTTTTAAAATCGTGGGGTTGCTCAAAGAGGTCAATTGTATTTGAACAGAATTTAAAATGTATAGAGTTGCGAATGATCACTTCATGAAGATTAACATTCATTGAACGGCTGATATATATGGTGTGTCTCTGCCCCACCTGCCCCTACGGACAAGCCGCCACTGTCTTGTACAACTTGCATACTAGTTTAAAAAATTAGTGAAAACAAATATTTTATTCTTGGTCTTTATTCTAGGTGTGTAATTTTCATGTATAATTTTGACTTGCTACTTCTTAACTATAATTTTTCCATACATTTTTTCTCCCATCCTTGCTCATCCAGCTGTTCACAACTGTAAAGACGATATACGGGACAAGTGGCGATTCAAACTCATCAAAATATCAACAATAAGCATGATAATATGTCCCAAACATGGTAGCTGTATTTGTATTATAACATGTTTTAGTTACTTTCGTTTAGTTTTTGAGCTCCAACGCTCTTCATTCGCAGATTCCTCTTTGTATTGTATTTGTAATGTCTCTAGTCATGTGACTAATTACAGAAAAGCATCATACATAAAACTGACATAAAATACAGACAACCTGTAATTTAAATCTGAAAAAAAAAGCCTTTCAACACACTCCATTCACCTAAACTTATCACTGAGACACAGTGACAGCCGTCTCTGTATGAAAAGCTCTGATGCAATGGTACAAAATAATCTGAGATGCCCTTTTTACATGTGTAAAGTTCATATAAATCAGAAATTCCAAAAAGGCAGGTTGAAACCCCAGTTAGGCCCATAATGTGTAGTCTCTGTGTGTGTGTGTGTGTGTGTGTGTGTGTGTGTGTGTGTGCAGGCACCTGTTTGTGGAAGTGCACCTGTGTGAGAATGTGGACATTTTTAATCCATCTGTCTGTTTGCATGCATGCTTAATGAAGTTTGCCGTGCTGGCATGAATGTGTGTGTGTGTGTGAGAGAGAGGGAGAGGGAGAGAGAGAGAGAGAGAGAGAGAGAGCGTGTGTGTGTGTTTCTTCTTCACCAGAGGGCAGTGTGCTCCTGCAGACTCTAGCTGCTTCCTCCGTCGATCAGTTTGGCCAGGCTGTCTCTCAGCTCGGTCAGCTCAAAGATCTTACCGTCGAGCAGCTCGAGAAGCGAGCGTAGGTTTTTGCGAAAAGTCTCCTGTTCGGTGTGACTGCTTTCCACACGCTGCTCCAGCTCGGCTAGCTGAGCTTCCAGTTCTGCCGTCCGTGTCTCCGTTTCCTAAAAACACACACATACACACACACACACATACACACAGGACAAGAGTTATATTCAGTCACTATCAGTTTAGGAAATTTTTAAGCTACTACTTATACAGTGTTATAGGGCAGCTGAAAACACTTGGAGGAGAGCACTAAGCCGAACACGCTTGGAGGAGAGCACTAAGGTGAACATTTTACAAACCTGTAGCTTCTGGGTGACTGTGTCTTTCTCCGACTGCAATTCGCTGGCTTTCTCAACTTCTGCTTTTAGTCGTTCCAGCTCCTGAAACCATGAGAGCATAAGATGCTAGCATATATCAAATTTACACATACTTGCACACTTTACAAGTTTACGTACAGCACACCTACACCTTTCTGTGTGATCCTAATTCTTAAATATATTCTACTCAGTTATTTTATATTCAAATTTACCACGGTGGTGTTGAACACTCGATTCTGATTGGACAGAAGATATTACTGTTGTTCTGCAGTGCAGCTGAAATCACATCAAATCAAATTCCATTCAAATGCTACGCATACCCTAACAATATTCATATTTATTATGCAACTATAAATGGATAAAACGACACGCTGTACATTTTATCCGTTTATAGTTACATTTATATGTTGTGGAGCATCCACAAAGCAAGTTAGTTCCTGTTATCACTTACGATATGACAACTATAAACAGTTCTTTCCTCACCAGGCTCTATTTTGTTCTCCCTTCAAGCTGCTCTTCTGTCCGGGGGGAAAAAAAACATTCCCATGTCGGAAAATCTAAAGTTACAGATTTACCTTTGGAGACTGGAGACTCCCTGTATAAATCTGAAATAAACTTCTCCTTACAGAAAACTTCATTATCAATGATTACACACTTGTGTGTGTGAAAAATCCATTTATGTGCCGCATCTCTCAGACAAGTCCCTGTGAAAGAGCTGTTACTATAGAAACCATAATGCATTAGAGCGAGCGCATTAATATAAGCCTGAGATTTGCAGCTGCACTACTGTTAGAGCTGCTGTTATAGAAAATTAATCAACACAACACCTATATACTGTCCAAACATCGAAAGAGCTTCGTCGCACCTCCTCCTTGGCCTTCAGCGCTGCCTCCAGCTCCTCTATCGTCTGGTTCAGTTCTGTTTTCTGGTTTTTGATTCCTGTCGTCTGCCCACTGACACACTCCAGTTCTGTCACCTGGAACGCACGCACACACACACACACACACACACAAGATTAAAGCAAGGAATTACGTCCAGACAAAACATTTGTCCTTTCTCCTTCTGCCTCAATGTCACTTTAAAAGCCCATCATGCTGACCGTCTATCATTCATTTTCAGTTCAGCTACTGCCTCTAAATACTGATCATCCATGAATCGAGTGCATGACTATCAAATAGTCGTCTCTCAACAGACAGATCGTTACCCAGCCGCAGTCCTGTTACTGCGTGAGTAACAGTAAAAAAAATCTTACCAAGTGAAAATATCAGGAATGTAGTCAAATTTGTCCAGTGTTTCTCATTATAAGATTACAATAAGCCATGGTCTGCACTTATATAGCGCTTTTTTCAGCTTAGCAGTTCTACAAAGCACTTTACACTGGTTCTCATTCACCCATTCACACACATTCACACAGTCACACACACACCAGTGGTAGCAGAGCTGCCATGCAAGGTGCTAGCTTGCCTTCGGGAGCAACTTGGGGTTCAGTGTCTTGCCCAAAGACACTTCGGCATGTGGAGTCATGTGGGCCAGGAATTGAACCGCCAACCCTACGATTAGTGGACAACCCGCTCTACCACCTGAGCCACTGCCACCAGAATCCGTAAGAATATACGATTATTAAACATATTTCTACAAACTGTTACTAATTTCTTCTAAAGCTTTCAATTTTCTTATTCTACTAGCAGATACTTTTGCTTGAACTTTCAAGCTTGAAATTAGTTAAGCTAGAAATAGCTTTAAAGGTGCATTAGGTAAGATGAGGAATTTTATTTTCTGAAAGATTAGGTCCCTAACGTTTAGGTAGGTTTTACATTCGAATGATTCCCGCCCACATTCACGAAACTCCGCCCCTAGCGTCTAGAAAATGACTGACAGGAGGCACATCCAAACACAAACAAGTTTTCAAGACAGGAAGTCGGTTTTCCGAGCAGGTTTTTTTCAGCAAATATACTTTTGCCAAGGCCATGACTTAACCTCCTGTGTTTTTTTTTAATCATGTTCTAAATATCTTCCATATTTTGTTCAAGTAAGAAATAAAAAAAATCAACTATTGCACCTATAATATTCTTATATTTGGCTTATTGTAATCTTATAATAGGTAATACTAGCTACATTTGACTATATTCATGATAGTTTCACTTGGAAAGATACCATTTTTTTTGCATTACATTGCTGTGAAATACTGTTTACTGTGCTATAAAAAAAAGTGCTTTTATCCAACACTGGCCAATAAAATTGCTCATTTTGGTGCAAAATTGCAGAGACACCAACAATGATTATTTTGAAATTCAAGGAAATCATTATCTTCTATATATCTGTCTGGCACGCTAATCTGAGTCTGATGTTGTTTTAATACTAGTTATTGAAGTACTAGCAATAAAAAAATCCCCAATTGTCATTTGCGATAATAACCAGTCTATTACCAGCCTATTACCCAACGTGACAAAAGCAACAGTACATTACATGATGACCCTCGTCCTGTCTCACCCGTTTGTGCAGTCTCTCTGCCTCCTCTTGGTAAACAGCTAGCTGCTGTTTCCACTGTTTAACGTTGGCTGTCGACTCGAGCAGGGCTGCCGTTAGCTTGGCGTTGTTGCCCTTTAGCGCCGCCAGCTCGGCCTCCCAGTGCTTATTCATGTTAGTCGAGCTGCTGGAGGTAAAAAACACACACACACACACACACACACAGTTCAAATACAAATGTTTTTTAAAAAGCTGGTACTAAATGTTTTAAGGTGCCATTGATTTGTTGCGATACAGTTTTCGCTCATGTAACTCGAACTGCGAATGCAAAGGTTAACCACTCTGACAGTAACGTGTTGAAGTTCACACGAGCTGTAGGTGTTCAGATGTTAGAAGAACACGGAAATCACAGCGAGCACGCTGAGCTCTGTATGTGTGAGGTTGTGAAGAAAAAAAACAACACATCTGAATAGCTTCCCTGTAAACTGGCTCAACGGAAAGTGAGAGAGAAGGAACTTCGGTTGTTTTTCAATCGTTCGGCAAAAACGATTGAAAAAAAACATCCCCTGCCTTTATGGTGCAAGCATCTAACCTACATTAAATACATATTGTATAGTGTATCTATATATAATTTTATTATTCGAAATAATTTACGCAAGTGAGAAAACATTTACATAGGTGCATATTCTATACTTTTACAGAAGCACAGGTCTAACAGTGTGGAAATACAGCAAAATTAGCTTTAGGATCAGTAAAATTAATGTTTGAGCTTGAACATATGCTTTTAAATAGCTCCATTCCAAAAATGCTACAGCCAGATAGGAAATCGTTGTGCCACCATGGAAGGGAGGGGAATGCTTTCTCTCCCCTGTCAATCACAGTGACATTAGCCAGTCATGGGCGTCTGTAAGGTCATATATGTAGAAGAGGGCGGATAGCGCTTTCCTCCGAGAATGTTACGTTACCCTGTGATGCAGCATGAGCAACAGTTTGAAAAGATGCAGTTGGCTGGCTTCACGTGTCTCAGAGGAAGCACTTGACACCCTTCACTCTTCCATTCAGCTGGCTGGTGGGTGGGAATTGGCAAATAACCAAATTGGGGTGAAAATTGGCGTGGGGGGAGGGTTCTAACACCTAATGCAGTGGTTCTCAAAATGGAGTGAAGCAGAACCAGGGGGTCCATGATTTTGTTTTGTTTTATAACAGTGGTGAAAATCACAGCCTACAAAGTTATTATATTTAGGGGTCCAAGCACCAAACTCAACCCAGACCTAACGTGCTCTATCGGTGGAAAGTGGATTTTGTTTGATAGTTAAAAGGGTCCCTGACTGCAAAAAGTTTGAGACCCACTTAGTGGAAGCTACATTCCCACTCAAAACCCAAAACATTATCCCCATCCCTTTATCGGTAATCTTGGACTTTGAGTCCTTCAAACTTGCACCCTACAAAGAGGATTTATAATCAAAAGGTCTAATTAACACACAGTCTAAGCAACATAAGCTGAAATTTTTTTTGAGACCAGTGAGGTAACGACTCTTTATAGCTTCTATAACTTAAGTGATAACAGGAACTAACTTGCATTGCAGATGTTCCACAAAATGAAATAAAATGTGTTGTTCTTTAATAAATAAAAATGCAATCTTTGGCAATTGTTCAGCTTTTTCTAACCTCTTTTTCCTCTAGTTTTCTCAGAGACCTCTAGTCCCTAGTTCTCTGTGTTTTCAGTCTTATATAGTGTTTTCTCTCTCACGTGAACATGTGCTTAAATCCACACCGTGTACGATGCCTGTAATTTATTGAAAAGCCTAAATACAGACCCCATGGCAGTCCTGACTCTGTGTACTACAGTCGAAACATTTCTCCACAAGAAAACTTTTACTCTTGAAACGCTAAAAAAAAAAATCTGACTTTGAAGGAGCCTTCATGCAAAATGATTTAAGTGCATTTTTATCCATATTTAATGCATGTCTAACACAGGGGGTTAATTTACAGCTTTACTGTACCCCAGGGGTCTGAGAAGCGTGTCAATAATGCATGATGGCATGAACGGCGCAGCACTGTGCCTATTTGAAATCAGAGTGGTACAACATTACAGCGTTTTTATATATAGTAAAGAGCTGTACTTCTCTATTGTGAAGTTTTTCCCATGATTTTATTATATTGCGTCCATTCGATTAGCCCTGTTATAACTGGAGAAGTTGTACTGGGACAGATGAAGGTCCAGGGGTTGACACGGAATAAGAGTGTTTGGTTAAAATATGTTAGTTTGCCCGAACTGAATGGATGTTTATCTGTATGTTCAAATGTGTGGTGATGTATCTCTGTATGTTCACCTGTGTGGGAAGGGCACCGCATTGGTCTCGGTTCGAGGCTCCGAGTTCTGAGAGGCGTCGGGCGCGATCCGTTCATCGTCCGTCCCGTTGATGCTCTCAGGGGTCAAAGGTGACTGCAAGTCACCAGTAGCTGATTCCTGTCAGATTAGAAAAAATAAGGTCATTGGTTTTAGATCCTCATGTGTTTCCACTTGTGCACACTTGATGATCTGTAGTGAGTGATGGGACTGAGTTGCTGAGAAGTGAATTCTGTCGACACGCTCTGATTCACCAGCAGTGTTTAGCTGCAGAAACAGACGGGCAAAATGCATGAGGAATAATGAGGGGTGTCTGTGAAAAGCCTTAGTGGTGATTGGTAGTTAGGCACCATCACAGAACTGAGATGAGAGTGGATTTGTAGCCCTAGCATGTTAAAAATCACTTTAGCCCTAGCATGTAAAAAATCACTTTGTCTTTCGTGGTCGTGTAGCAACTGATACTGATTTTGCTTTGTACGCATACACTGTCCAGCATTGTTTAAGTTCAAACAGTAGTAGCTATAAGGTATATGACTTCTAAAGCTAACTACTTAAACACAAATTAAATCATTGTGATTAGTTATTAAATGTTTGATTTAGATGTTATGTGCTAAGCCTCATGCTAGCTTCGTTGGCAGATTAGCAAAGCAAGCTAACTGTACTAGCAATGTACACTCACTAGAGGTACCAACAATCTCTGCTAGTTTCTTCCAAGCCTCATTTTTCTTCATAATGTGTCTATACACATCTAACAAGAGGTCGAATTTAATGACAGGAAACCCAGGTTTTTCGGGGTTTATGTCAGTCAGTAAACAGGAACTAATGGTAGGTAGGGACTAATCGTTGTGAGCTGCGGGTGGGGAATTGAAGAAATGTCGGACCGTATGTGCCGTATCTGCTTGTGGTCTGATGTTTTTAATCATAGAAAAAGCTCTTGTATGGGTAGCAATAACTGTTAGAAATCAATATTTGGAAAATCAGGGGTATAGAGGGATATGGTACAACCACTGGTCATACTTGTGACCAATATTCAGATATTTAAAATATGTCTGAAAGTTTGTCATTTAAGGTGCTTTCACAGCTCATGTAACACGCACACTGTAATCACAACAACAGCCATAGCTAATATCGGCAAACTCGCTGTCTAGATTGGATTCATTGTTATCAGAAAGCACATGTCATAAAGATTGGTGTATGACATAAGCTTTTTAAAAGTGGCTGAATTCTGCCTGCTTGGAAGCCAATCCCTGTAGGATTACATGCAAAGTGTGGGCTGGCAGTTGAATAGAACCACCTACCTGCTCTCCTCAGAAGGTCAGTTTAGGATGAACAGCTGTGAATTGTAGGTCTGTTAATTAACCTAATTATTCCTCCTAGATTCTTGAATTTCTTGCCAATTCCCATCTAGTCATCTAGTTTACATGAAATCTACAGTAAAGGTGCTGGATCTCCTCGATCTACGGCTCATGTAATGTCATAGGACGGCTGAATGTGCATGGAAGAGATGCTACTCTCCACTTCTTTACTCGAATAGACAGACAGTCATGATTGCCCAGTATCACACAGTATCACGCTTATTATTGTCAGTGCGAGAGGGAAATAGGCCAATTTTGCCACCCAGTGAGCTGGGTCAATTATGCTCTCTCTCTTGCGCTGGCAGCTGTGGCATGGCCGGGTTTCAAACTGACAATCAGTCAACGACAGGATAAAGCCACTCTTGGTCATGGTGTACTCACCAATGTAAAGAAGTGCAAAACAGATGAACTAAATAATTACAACAGTGGGTATTAAAAAAATCCATTTCAGTGGAACTCAGTGGAGATCTTACCATACAATTATATTGAGTTAGAAGTGCACTGGGGGTATAAGATGCCGTTCAGTTTCAGCAGAGGGTAAAGTCAGTATAAAAGATGACGTTTTTGCTTATTATCTGACTCAAACCGTAGCAACTTACCAGCATTAAAACTCTTAATCTACTCTTAATCTACTTATCTACCTTAATATACTCTTACCAGAGTGTAAATATAAGCCTGGCCTTATATCCTTCCATGTTTGCATCAGTAACACTGACATAGAAACGTGATAGCATTTGTGACCATATCTACACTAGGACCCTGATTTACCAGGATTTAAAAAAATAAAAAATAAAAATACAAGTACTAATTTACATGTGCAATGTATAAACGACACATACAGATCGTAGTGATTCCTACAGAATAACTGTGTTCATTACATAACGTTAAACGTTGGAGGAGTTCGGATATCGAATACGTCCATCCGGAAGACTGATCCGATTAGGGAGACGTGTCAAAAAACACTGCGTAATACGAGTAAATGAATAAAACATTATAGACACGAGTTGATATGTTTAAAAGGTAAATATGAATGAAAACCTTTTTCAAAAGCTCTGTTTTAACGCTGCTGTGTGAAGAATTTGAATATCCAAACAATTCAGCATTTCTGATTAACAATAATAAACTTTTGAATTATTAAGGCTTAGTTAATGGTATAACAAAGAAAGAGGCTTTCGCAAGAAACAGGCTTTCGCAAATTTAACACATGCCCTTCGGATGTATTCATGAGCAATTGCACAATCATCACTTGCGTTCACAACCCTAAGCTTAGTTGAATCGTAATGCGGGTGGTGCATTGACTCCACCCTTGCATGTTACACTTTTAGGTTGAAAGAACATTCGCGCAACGTTTGCTCATATGAAAGGCACAACTTTCCGTAAGCGAAAGAGTTTTTCGCGAGTGTTCTGAATGTGTTTCTGCGCATGCAAACCTTTAGTAAATCATGACCCAGAGGTGTCCAAATGCACAGCAAACCACCTGCTAGCCAAGTCACTGCATGCCACATTAATGCACCGAGCATTTTTACTAGCGTGATAATTACTTAAGCGAGTTAGTTCTCTTTGTATGAAAATTAGTTTATTTATAACGTTAACATGTTAGAAAAATAAGTGTACAAAATTATTACAAAAATTATAGCATACTCTATACTGTACATCAATTTGCCTGCTGTAAGTCTGACTAGTGTTAAATAGTACAGGAAATTATTACGATTTTATTAGTTCTTTTAGTGTTTTTAGGGGAAATGTTTGTTGTTAGTCCTTTTAGACTGTTGCTGGGTCTTGCTTACCTTTTTAGCGGCCATGGTCAAGTCCCGTTTGTGCTTGAACTGAATAAGGGGACACTGTTAGAGGTGTATTAAAAATAAAGCGCTTATAACGCATCAATTTGATCTGTCACATCTTTTAAACAGACTTATGAGATGACATGGTTAAGACAGCGGCTCCAGGTATTTTTAGTGGTTAATTAAACAAGCGAGATGGAGGACTGTAGGTTTATTTTACACTGGACACTGCTTACTAGAGTACAGTAGACAAAAGACAGGGTTCATTTAACGATGCTGGGATTTGACATGGGAGTGAGTACGGTTGAGAACAGTTAGAACCTCTTCACTGGTGTTAATCACATAAGGAAGGTTTAGTTTGATGTTAAATGGCACGGGTGGATGTTTTATGTTGAAGGTCAGTATGTGTGGAGGTCCTGAGCGGATGTTCGGAGTGTTCTGATGGAGGTTTGGAAGAGATGCTTTGGGTGGGTTACTGCAGGGAGAACAGAGATGTTCAGTACCATCGCACCAACGCCGTCCTTACCTTCGAAGATGCCAAAGCCAGTTTGCGCTTGGAAGAATTGGATGATGACGTTAGAAGTCAAAGAGTAAAATGATGTAAAATGAAAGCAGAAATCAAAAGGAAACACTGTTAGTTTAAAGAGAGGTGTTGGAGTTGGAAGTGTGTGTGTGTGTGTGAAGTGTGTGTGTGCATACTGTATATATGTGTGTGTTTATGTTCAGAGATTTACCTGTGAGGGAGTGCTGGTCAGCTCCATCTTCTCCTGAGATTTCTCCTTTGCTAATCGTGCAGCTTCCTTAAACTCCGCAAATTTTTCCGCAAACTGGGGGGAAAAAACCCAGAGAGACGTGAAGTATAAACCCAAATTTAACACCCAGGGAAAAAAAATTCTTCTTATTGACTTTCTCAAAACAAAATTTTTATTTGTTGGATTCAAATAGTACATTTACTATTAAAAAACATGCAAACATTCACTGAAACAGTCTCAAGAAGGCAACACCTAAGGGGGGTACAAACTTTTGAGCTGAATGATCGGTGTACGTTGTTATTATTTGGTCCTCTGGGAAACATGTAAATATCTTATATACCTTCTGAAGGGTGGTACTAAATGAAAAAAAAAACAATTTGCAAAACAAAAAAAAACAGTTTACACTGATCGTCCTGTTCAAAAGTTTACACCCCCCGTAACAGTCGTGTACAAGTCCCTCGGTTGTCCTCGGTGTGAAAAGATGGATCTCAACATCATATAGCCGCAGTTTGGAAAGGGCTCAAATATGCAGAAGATGCT